>NW_015643588.1:7376-28944 GCF_001515625.1 Sinocyclocheilus rhinocerous | reverse complement strand
GCGAGGCAGATGACGACATTCTGTGATCAAATACTATCAACTTGTTAACACGCTCCACAGCGCCACCCAGTGCATTTAGTTATAACTGCTTAGAATTTATCATGGATTCCCTGCATTTACGGCCAGCAAATCAACACATAGTAAAATTCGAATAGTGTTTTTATTATTCGAATAATAATTTCAGACCGAATGTTTGACTATTCATGCACACCCCTAATAGATAGATAGATATTTGCTAGGGTTCTCGGGGTGGTTTCTAGGGTGTTGGTATGCGGTTGTTAGGGTAGTCTGTGTGGTTGCTGGGGTGTTGATAGGTGGTTTGCTATGCGGTTGCTAGGCTACTCGGGGTGGTTACTAGGGTGTTGCAATGCAGTTGCTAGGGTACCTGGGGTGGTTGCTATGGTGTTACTATGTGGTTGCTAGGGTTTCTGCAGTGGTTGCTAAGGTGTTGTTATGCGGTTGCTAGGATGCTCTGGGTGGTTGATAGAGTGTTGCTATGCGGTTGCTAAGGTACTCTGTGTGGTTGGTAGGGTGTTGCTATGCGGTTGCTAGGGCACCTGGGGTGGTTGCTAGGGTGTTGCTGTGCGGTTGCTAGGATACCCGGGGTGGTTGCTAGGGTGTTGCTATGGTACTCTGGGTGGTTGTTAGGGTGTTGCTATGTGGTTGCTATGGTATTTAGGGTGGTTGCTAGGGTACCTGGGGTGGTTGCTAAAGTATTATGCGGTTGCCAGGGTACTCTGGGTGGTTGCTAGGGTGTTGCTATGCAGTTGCAAGGGTACCTGGGATGGTTGCTAGGGTATTTGTTTTGGTTGCTGCAGTGTTGCTAAGGTACTCTGGGTGGTTGTTAGGGTGTTGCTATGAGGTTGCTAGGTTACCTGGGGTGGTTGCTAGGGTGTTGCTATGCAGTTGCTAGGGTACCCGGGGGGTTAATTGTATAATAAATAAAAAGAAAACAAATAGATAGAATACAAGACATTAGAAAAGCTAGTGTTAGCTTTTTTTAAAAAGGAAACAAGCAGTAAATGAATAGAGTGCAAGTCTAAAAGGCACATGTTTTTTTAAAGAATAGAATTAGAATAGAGAGTGCTAGAATTAGAGGGTCAAATAAAGATGGAAGAATTGTGTTTTTAGCCGATTCTTGAAAATGGCTAAGGACTCAGCTGATGGGATTGATTTGGGCAGGTCATTCCACCAGGAGGGAACATTTAATTTAAAAGTCAGTGAAAGTGATTTTGTGCCTCTATGGGATGAACAACACATAAATCTGATGTAATGAATTTTGCCCTCTATAGGACTAATTGTGAATTTACAGCTTAAAAAAATAATTGACTTTATATTTACACATGTTTAGGCGTAAAATCATTTTCCAAATTTTTTTTCTATTCATCTGATCTTTGACCTTTTATTTAGGGATCCGTCATTTATAACAGACGTCCCATTAGGGTAAATTATTTTTGGCAAATTGTCTGAAACTTCACACAAAATCAAATGCTTTTTCACTATCTGACAAGAAGTGAAAAGGTCTTCATCTTTCAAAAAACATTAATCTTTATGAACATTCAATTTTTTTCTTGTGCTGCTATATTTGATGTGAAAAGGTCTTACTGTTTCAAAAAACATTTTTTATGAACATTACATTTTTTTCTTGTGCTGCTATATTTGATTTGGAACTCGCGCCTGAAAATATCTAAAACTTGACACAAATTCGGATGCAATTTCACTGCCTGAAAACCATGCCTTAGTGTTTCAAAAGCATTAAAACAACTTTATCATTATGTTTCATCTTGGAATTTCAAATAAATTATCATAGCACAAGTGAAAGTCAACAAGACTCTTCTTTTTCAGTGTGCCCTACACATCCCACACGTAAGTAGGTGTTTACTTGTGCAGTCATCATTGAAGCATCACTGTCTGTCAGTATAGTAATGCCAATAGACATTTGCATCTTTCCTGAACCCTGGTTGTTGTATGGATCACATCTTTCAAACTGGCATACAATAATGTACCCAAATGCCTGACTTCCACAACAACCTATTCTTTATCACTGCCCTCACCCTCACTGCTTCTATCCTCCTTGGTCCTCAACAACTTGTTTTATTACTACAACCTGATTTTCTGATGCACTCATATCACTATCATCAATACATTCTGAAATAAGTACAGATTTGTCTCTACATCTTCCAAAAATCTTACTAAAATGAACCTAAAACACATGCATAAAGGCTATTATACTGCCCGCCAATGCTGGTCAATTGTGCCAGCTACACAAAATATGCATCACATATGTCAGTTATGATTGTTGGTTGAACATTAATATTGTATTTTAAATGCAATTTTCTTAGCGTCATTTATAATTGACGATATCCCATAGAGGGTTAGGTAAAGGGATGCAGACCAGTGGTGGTTTTGAAGGCAAACATTAATGCCTTGAATTTTATTCGAGCAACTATTGGTAGCCAGTGCAAATTGATACACAGAGGTGTGACGTGCATTCTTTTTGGCACATTAAAAATTAATCTTGCTGCCACGTTCTGGATAATTGATTTTCCCGTACATTTCTGCCATATGTACATTAACCGACAGTCACCACTGATAAGCTACCACTAAATATATTGTAGAAACTTAATTTTCTGTAAAGTTGCTTTGCAACAATTTGTATCGTGAAAAGCGCTATACAAATAAACTTGAATTGAATTATTATTTTCCACGGTGTGTTATTGTGGAATAACAAACCACTAGATGGCGCTATTGACTGATCAGAATCGAGTTTTCCAGAGAGCCGTGTAATAATGTGGCTTATGGTGCGTTCCAGACAACTCAAATTCAGATTTTTCCCACCTCCTACTTAAAAATAACGTCTGGAACGCCACTCCAAGTCGGACATGAATGTGCAATATACAGTAAATATACTATAAGAGTTATTTGTGTATCAATTAATGCCTATGTTTTCACCTATTTTGCTTGTTTAATAAATTCTAAGCTAGACAGACAGGTCTATGCTAACGTCTGGAACGTTAGCATCTATGTTTGACATAAATAGTTAATCAATGACAATAAAGAGATTTTGGGAGAGCCTGAACTTTTTTGAACTGCTTTAATTCAGGATTTTGCCATGATTGACAGAACATTAAATATTTTTGTTGAGTCATGACATAATCTTTTGGTGTGACTGACTGGAACACACTGAGGTCGGAAGTGTGACATTTCAACTGGGATATTCACAGCTCCTGCTTTGTCTCGAACGCACCATAATGTACAGTGATATCGGAGGACATGCAGTGCGAACACACCAAAAAGCGGGTGCTTCCGCCAATATTTATGAAAATGTTGCATTTCAATAGTTCCAGTTTCTCCTCATTCATGAGGCTGATGTCTTCAGATCAGCTGTAAACTGCCACTTAAAGCTCATTTCATTGTTGTAAGACTGAAACAAAAGCATTTCATTATAGTCATTATAGTTCATGTAAAAACAACAAATATCTAAAAACCAGTGATCAAAAACTCAGCTACAGTATTATGTTGTTTACAAATTTGTATTTATTTCTGAATTTATTCTTCTTTTTTACTCATACTATTTTTATTAGGACTCTTTTAATTGTTGGGTTATTTATTTGTATGTTCGTATATTTTGCTCATACAGCAAATAAAATAAGGATTAAAATGGATTAAAGAAAATGAAAATTATTTTTAAAGTTTTTTTTGTTTTTTTTGTTGGAAGTGCACCCTCTTTTGAACATTGTGCGCTCCTACACACATATATTAAGTCAAGTCACCTTTATTTATATAGCGCTTTTAACAATACAGATTGTGTCAAAGCAACTGAACAGCATTAATTAGGAAAATAGTGTGTCAATAATGCAAAATGACAATAGTAAACACTAATTTTTCAGTTAAAGGCAGTTCATCATTGAATTCAGTGATGTCATCATCAGTTCAGTTTAAATAGTATCTTTGCAATCAAATCAACGATATCGCTGGAAATGAAGTGTACCCAACTAAGAAAGCCAGAGGCGACAGCGGCAAGGAACCAAAACTACATCGGTGACAGAATGGAGAAAAAACCTTGGCAGAAACCAGGCTCAGTCGGGGGGCCAGTAATGTAAAATGGTACCATTTGTTAACATTAAAAAGTAAATGCATTAGCTAACATGAACTAATAATCAGCCATATATTTTCTAAAGTATTTATTAAATACTTTGATGTCATACACCGATCGGTCTGCACACGCAAACAAAGCCAAAACCTAGATATTTTAGGCAATATAGAAATCCTGGCCAGGACGCGTCCGGGAAAATGGCACGTATGGTCACCCTAAAACAACATGCAGTTGTACCATTTAACTTTAATGTACTATTTGATTTGACCCTTGCCATAGCTTGATGTTAAATCCTGCTGTAGCTTGATGTTTTAGAAAACAAGCATTTAATAAGTCTCAAAATGAAGAACATTTTAGGTTACCTGAGAAAACAATTTTTACAGTGCTGTGTTAACTGTACCAGTCATTATCAAGAAATAACATGCTAGTCACTTGCTAATCATGCTAGAAACATGCTAGTCACATTCTAATCCAATACAAATGTGTTTTTCTGCTTTATTACAATTTATAGATCAGAAGGCATAAAAACTATTTAATGAAACTAATGTCTCATTGTACTCGAAAAGATGATTGATTCTCATGCAGCTTTGAGGCGAATACAGCCATCTGTCACGTCACATTAAAGAGCACGAAAAACACATTATTGTAAGACATATTGTCTGTATTTTCGCTATAAAACTGACAGAATTTGAAAGCTGAGACTTTGTTATATATTAAAAGTACCAAAAGCACAAAGCTTAATGCTTAATGCTATTATTGGGGAAGAAATATTATGACGTGAAATATTATTTCCAAGCACACTGTCCCTGCTGTGAGTATATGACACATGCTATGATTTCTGCTAATAATCCAACATATATTCAAATCAGTTGCCAGGCCACGGGAATTTCTCCTGGTGCTCCCAATCTGGGCCATTTGCATGCGCAATACTCTCAAAATGTTATAACTTTAATCTCATAATTGCTACGACTTAATTCTTGTAATGTTGACTTTATTCTCAAAATATATATCTACTTTATTCTTGTATTGCTACAACTTAATTCTCATTATTTTTTATTTTTTTATCAAAATATTATCAGATTTTTTTTAACATGGCACTAAAACGGCATCGCACATAATGCTACAACTTTATTCTCAAAATATTATGACTTTATTCTCAACAATAATGGCTACGATTTATTCTCCAAAATTTTTCAAATTTGTTTTAACAATGCACTAAAACGCCATCGCACATAATGCTACAACTTTATTCTCAAAATATTATGACTTTATTCTCAACAATATGGCTACGACTTTATTCTCAAAATATTATCAGATTATTTTTAACATGGCCCAAAACGCCATCGCACATAATGCTACAACTTTATTCTCAAAATATTATGACTTTATTCTCAACAATATGGCTACGACTTTATTCTCAACAATATGGCTACGACTTTATTCTCGTAATTTAGATTTTATTCTCAAAATATTATGACTTTAATCTCGTAATCTTATTTCTTTATTAATTTTTTACTTTATTTTATTTTTTAATTTTACGTGGCACTAAAACGTCATCGTAGATCTTGTAGAACTGCAGAATGTTGTTCTTTGCGCCATCTGGTGGATAGTGTGTGAAGCACAACAATGTTTTTAACAATCTGAAACCGCGCCTGCAGGGAGCAGGTCATGTGTGGGAGTGACGAATTGTGTGCTGCCGGGAGAAAAAGCAAACATTCTTAATGGCCACATCTGTAAGTCTCTTTGGATAATTGATGAATAAATGTAGAGAACATATACTTAGACATAATTGAGTAATTATCTGTAACCGGCTATAAGTACAGTAGTAGTAAGTGTATTTTTGTTTTATCCAAAAAGATATGGATATAAATGATGAGGCTAGGATTTGTCAGAGGAACACTTGACAATGTTGTGGTAAAGAAGCAGAATGGTAATGAAAACAGTAAGGATTAAAATGCAGCACCCAACTTTATTTCAAATATTTAGTTAAAAGCAAAACCGAAAAGGTATAAATTGAAATACAGAGTAGAATGTAATGCGACTGTAATGCATCTGTCTTGTGTTTTGTTTACGTCTTTTATTTTGAAGTCTTGATTTGTAGTCCTTGTCTTGGTCTTTGTGGTTCCCTCTTGTGTCTTTGTGTGATTGTATCCAGGTGTTTCCCCTTATTAGTCTGCGCACATATACCCCATTGTTTGCCCTTGTCGGTTATTGTTGTGTTTACAGTTCTCGCCATTGTTTCATGTTCTCGGATTTCTGTTCTTGTTTGGATTACTATTTTGGACTTTGTCATTCCACTACTATCTGCATTTAGATTCTGAATCCTGTTTCATGTTTGGACAATGCGTTAGAGAGACACAAAGTAAAGGAAAAATCTTGTGAAAAATCTTATAATGACACATTTGATTTTTAAAAAATGATATAATGCTGATTACTTATAGTAGATTATTAGATTAAACTGGATGCATGAAAACCCCAAAACCTGAATTTTACACCGAAACCAAGTGAAAAACAAACTTAAAATACAGCCTCAGTAATTTGCAATTATCAGGGTTGAAGCTTGTTCAGTCAAACATGGAAAAGTTAATGAATTAGAAAGTGGTAAATTACAAATCCGTAATATATTTCAGAGAAGCGCACCCTATTACCAAAAAAGTTTGATTTATATTTATTTTTTTTAAGTGTCTCTGTCTGATTAGTGCCAAACATGACATGCATCATCTAAAGAATTTTGAAAAAGTTGATTTTTTTTTTTTTGTGGAAAATTCAAAATGACAGAAAAAATTATCTTATAGAGACATGCATCTCTAGATGATGCATGTCATGTTTGGCACTAATCAGACAAAGAACTTTAAAAAAGTAGATTTTTTTTGGAAAATTCAAAATTATTTTATAGAGCGTGTTATCAGGATTCCGAGCAAAAAAGGATTTTGCTTGTAGCCCTTACGAATCCCGATGAATTTACATTTATATATTCAGATTTACTTCTATATATTCAGATATGTAACTGAATATTCAAATTTATTTCCATATATTCACATTTTGCACATTATATATTCCGATTTTACATAATTACTGTATTTCCTGTATGTGTAAGTGTATATGTATGTATTATATGTATATGTGTGTGTGTGTATGTGTGTGTATATATAGATAGATAGAGAGATATAGATAGATAGATAGATAGATAGATATATATATATATATAATAACAGTTATATACTTTATACTTTCTGGTCTTTGAATCTGATTGGCTGATAAGAGTGTTGATATTAGAGTCCAACAGCCATTTCACTGTTTGTATCACTCCGCTTGCCAAAGTTGTCGTATTTCTTATAGCGAGTGTCATGGCGGACGCCAAAATCCTCTCTAATTTTAAAAATAATACTGGTTTGTGTCACGGAATGTAGTTTTAAGAGCATTTTAGGCGAGAATGTACTTGTTTGGACTTCAAATATGCGGTTTGTTAATAAAGATAACGTCTATTTGAAATTTTGCTTCGATGTTTTCAGAGACGTGAGCTCCAGGATGTCAGCGACCGTTCAGCGTTCATGAACCCACCGAGAGCAGCCTCACCTCAGCCAGATTTTCAGGAATTTAGCGTTGGCTCTGATGTCTCTATAGTGGTTAAACATGAGTTATAATTTGTTTTGGGTAAATTTAACAGGCAGTCTTTGTTCTCATTAATCTTTGATTTGTTCCAGAGTAAATAGTTTTGGCAAACTCTCATCATGTTTATGTAACTTCAATGCTGTATATAAGAGCGCTGCCTTTGAACTTTTGACTGAATTGCCTAGCAACGTTTGTGATGGCTGTTGTTGTTTTATTTAATATTTTATATAAATAATAGTAGTATTTAGTATTGGGAAACGGTGTGTGTGTGTTTGTGATGGTGATTTTAGTTTCATTGTTCTGCCATTAGATGGCGACAAGAGACTGTTATACAAGTCAGCAGTAAAGACTTTTAAATTGAAAAATACTAAAGTGCTGTTTTGAACAAGGAAGTAATTTTTTCTTTCAAAACCAGCTAGTACACAGCCAACAAATTCACTGAGCAGCACTGTCATCAGAAATCACCCTTAACAGATGAAAGGATAGTACCGGCTGTGTATTGGCAAGAATCTGACGATACGTATCACAATACAGGGGTTGCAATACGATATATTGCGATAAGTACTGTAATACCTAATCTAATAATTAGTGCTGTCAAAATTAGCATGTTAACACATGCGATACATTTTTTCAGTTTAACGGTGTTAAAAATATTTAACGCAATTAACGCAGGGGCGGAGCTAGGGTTCCCCACTCACAAGTGCTGCTTCTGTCTCTTTTTTCTTGACAAGAATTGCGTTTTATTTAGACGCAGAACATCTTTACAACCACATCAAACAGGAGACTTTTCAGACGCGTGCTCCAACTTCTCCTCAGCGCCAGGCGCGAGTCAAACGAGCGTGGAAACGGTACTGTGCTCGTAGCGCGTTTTCTTCAATTGCACGCACAAAGGCGCCGGCACGCGCTGTAGACTGCATAATTTCATATCAAAGCGTGAAATAAACTACGTGCATGCAATGCTGTGGTCAGTTAAGTCATGAAGTTACCAAAAACGTGATTAAAGCTGCCTTAAAACTGTGCATGCATGTAATATGTTATGAGTCATATTTAAGAACATGTCTCTGAAATGTTTTTCAAAACCGTCCTGGAACAGCCCAGCATTGTCTCCCTCATCTAACACACCCGATTCAACTCGTCAGCTCATTAATAGAGACTTTAAGACCTGAAGTGGGTCAGAAAAGGTAAAAAGATTTGAGAGAAAATATGATGCGTGTCAGATCCGCGTCAAAATTCAGTTAAAATGACTACGCATTCATACATGGTTACCAAGTTTTAATTCTAATTATTAAAGTTATATCATTAAATATCAATAATTAGCATTATAGTATGTATAGTATGTATATGTATATATATATATATATATATATATATATATATATATATATATATATATATAATACACTAAAAATGTTTCTGAAAAGCTTTGCAACTTTGTGCATTGGGAAAGAAGAAAGAAACATACCTGGACAAGTGTGGACTACAGGACTGGTCCTAAAGAGCAGCTGTCAGCCTGAGCGAGATACCCGTCTGCCAGACTCCTGCCTTAAATACAGTGCAAAAGAGGGCTGGATGTAACACACCCACAAGTCTCAAGGCAGAGCAGTCTGCAACACAGCTTGGTGTTTATTAACTATCACTTTAACATGAAGTATCACTTGTCTGTTTTGCAGCTTTCTGTAATTCATGAGCCACAACTGAGGGAGAACGTTACACCAGTTCATTTACTTTTCACTAATTCTGATATAATTTACTGTGAAAACTGCTAAATAAAAATAATTAATGAAAACATGTACAGTTTACACTACAAAATCTCCCAAAATGTTAGTTTTATTATTATTATTATTTACATTTTGGTCCTGTTCAAAGCCTTCTGAGCTCTGTGGATAGTCCATCAACACCATCACATCACTGTCAATCACATCTAATGCATTCATCTGTTCAACCAACTATTGCCGTTTAATTCACTTTTTACTGTGTGAAGGGTCAGGAACGTCAGAGATTTTGTATGTATGTAGATAAACTTTACTGTAACATGTCACTAAAAACAGTTGATATTTCATATGAAATTATATTTCTGTAATCTTACGCAAACAGAAGAAAGCAATAAAACTCTCACAATGAATATTAAAGTATTTTAATGTGTTTTTAATGAAATGTGTAAAAATAGAGTATACCTCTCTGTTAGTCTGTGTCTTGGCTGTGTCATTTCATTATGTGATCAAATTATTCATTATTGGTGATTTCAGTATTCATTTTGCTTGTAATGCTTGTAATGCATCGATTCGCTTCAGGAGGCCTTTATTCACCCCCCGGAGCTGTGTGAGGCACTTTTTTTATTATGGATGTATGCACTTTATTTGACTTCTTTTGGACTGTTGACAAAAATGACCTGATGACTTCCATTATAAAACTTGGAAGAGCAAGGACAGAAAGAGGAAAGTCATATACAGCTAGGATACCATGAGGGTGAGTAATTTATGCGCTAATTTTGCAACATATGCTGACACAGAACAGCATATGTTGTTTACGTTCAGTGGATATTCTCCAAAATGGCACCAGGGTGATGCGGAGGAGACGAATTGTTGAATAAAGCAACAATAACAATAAAGTTATCTTGTGTTTTCTTTTGCGCACAAAAAGTATTCTCGTAGCTTCGTAAAGTTACAGTTGAACCACTGATGTCACATGGACTATTTTTACATTGTCTTTGCTACATTTCTGGACCTTGATCGTGTTAGGATCCTTGCAGTCTATGGGAGGGTCAGAGAGCTCTCGGAATTCATCAAAAATATCTTAATTTGTGTTCCGAAGATGAACGAAGGTCTTACGGGTTTGGAATGACAGAATTAATGACAGAATTTTCATTTTTGGGTAAACTATACCTTTAAATAGTAAATATATTTGAAATACAATAAAGTATTTTTTTTCACCAGGTGAGGGCAAATGTATACACACTTTACAGAGACATTTTGTGATGATCCGAATAGAGAGTAGCATTAAATAAAATGTGTTCTCTTTTCCAACTTCTGACAGATTTTCTTGACATTCTGATCCATCCCTTGTGGTCCTTTGCCTTCATGAAAAACTTTTTGCACTCACACGATGCCTGAGCATTGAAAGCACAGGTGAGCAGACACAGAAGGGTCATGGTCCAGGTGGAATGGTTCATATTAGCTTATGAGTTAAGCAGATAACATGATTTTCTTTTACATAAGTCAATAAATGATAAGTGAAACAGTAATTTGTATGGACTTAAGTACATGTGGCAAGCTGCCGGTTGGTCATAGACATCCATCACAGGACAGCAGGAGTTCTTTATTGGGAATCCCAATGTTTTCAGTAAATACAGTTAAAGCATTTACTGAAAATACAGACATTGGGAACCTTTGAGAACTGTTGAGAACGTAGCTGCATTAAACCTGTAGTAAAACAAGCAGACTCGTGCTCACCTCTAGTATCACTCACAAGTTTTATTCTAAGAAATGTGACATGAGCACAGAGACCCACTGTGACCTTCAATCTTTTTAAAACTCATTTCTGCTTCTTTTAGTCCTTCTCTGATGTACGTAATTCATCATTTTGTTTACAGTTTAAAAGTGTGTAAAAGTTATACCTTTTCCTGCTGTTGTGACTACTGTGTAAATTGACAAATGAATCAGTTACAGTCAAGGTGAGTCTAATGGGGTCATCTGCACCACACATTGCAGAGAACATGAAGCTGATTATGTGCAATCTTTAGCATTACTACTGCATTGCACTGCAGCTGCCCCAGTGAGCGTGGATTCTTCATTTTTAATTTTTATTATTATTATTTTTTTTTTGGTTCCTTGCATCAGTTGCCTTTGGTTTGCTGATTGAGGGTCTACAGACAGATATATTACGGCATGATTTCTTAACGACTCTTTAACTGCTCAACGAGACCTCATGAAATCAAAGACATTAGCACTGCAATAATGTTCTGTAAAGCTGCTTTAAAACAATGTGTGGTGAAAAACACTATAAATAAAACCAACTCATTGTATTAAAAAAACAGCATTGTCAACAGTCTTTAATATATCTCTTCCTGTTATTCTCTTGGTTACACTTTGATCTAAGTGTACATGTAACAGTGAAATTACACAAATATATATTGAGTAACAATGCTTAACAATGTGTTCTTTCTATGATGTTAGAGTTTGGTTTAGGTTAGGGAGAGTCCCGTCTGGGTCGTGCACGGTCCATCCCACCCATGTTCACCAAGTCAGCTCCACTTTCATCTGACCACCACACCGACTGTCTGATTATCCCATTAACTAGCCACTAGGTCTCTGGCCACTGGGGCTTCTAGTGGGTAAGGTTATGGTCAGTTTTGGGAGGAGATCTGAGCACAAGCCTTTCATCGCGACGTTTCGACAGCTTTTCGTGTCTTCTTCAGGCGTAACTTGTGCTAAATGTTTTAATAAAGTCTCAACACCATGTATGTGATCATGGCTTGTCCTCTTCTCACTCGGTAGCTGTGTGTGCAGCTTTTATACCCGAGCCGGTCCTGGCTCCTCCCCTATTGTTCATTTTCATTATTTTTTTAATTTTCAGAGCTTTTTTCTCAATACATCTTTTTTTTTTTTTTGGTGTTATTCACCAACTTAACCAACATGTTATTTTATTTTATTTGTTAAAAAAAAAAAAGTAAATATTCCATATTATTTCAAATTTAATATTTTAACTTAATTTCATGTTGCTATATTAATACTCAAGTTTTATATGTAAAACATTTACATACATTTACATTAAAACATTTAGTTCATAGCAATACAATTTCTGTAACTGTAATTCCTGTGTAAATGCAGTCTCAGATCCAGCTTCGGTCCTTCCTTTACAATGTATAGATGACAATACAGAGCCAAACTAGATAAAGTTTCAAAAGAATAAACTCAAACAATGGTAACCTCTTGTGTTTCATATTGTTTAAATTTACATAAGCTACGCAAATATTGCAGAATCATGTTACTTTAAAATAATAAGCCCATTTCCATGTCTAATGTGCACACCACCCACCACATCTTTCTATGCTTCTAATAACCTATTGCCGATAAGAAGATAACATTTTCCGGTAAATTGACTTATGTGAAAGACAAGTGAAACACTCAGTAATTTGTATGGACTGAAGTACATGTGACAAATATATAAAATTACTGAAAATACAAACACTGGGAACCTTTAAAAACCTTTGAAAACTTGCTGCATTAACCCTTTGATGCACAACCTGGGTCTAAAAGTGACCCGACTGACTTTATTGTTTTTTCTATATCATTGCAAGAAATTCATTTAATCAATCAATATTCCAGGAATTCCTCAATTACCTTGTTTTTAATCAGAGGAAGCAATTACAGTAATGAAGCAGCAAAAGGTATGGTGTTTTGATTCATTTGATTAGGCACATTGAATATGGTTGAATATGGTTCAACTAACTAATACAATTGTGAACACGTAACAAAAATAACAAGAATACAATGTTTGTTATATTTTTTCACAATTTTATTTTAATTTATTCTTCTGTTAAAAGACTGTCCCTGTCATGTAAACAATAACAGCACTTCTAAACTTCTAACTCAATTCTCTGCCCTATCACAACCTAATATCCCTTTAAACATGCACCTACTGCAGGATGGGCAGCATCAGTCCAGGGGCCTCATTTATAAAGCGTGCGTACGCTCAGATTTGATCTTACAGTGTGCATACGCTTAAATCCATGCCAGCACTCATTTATAAAGCGTGCGTACGCTCAGATTTGATCTTACAGTGTGCATATGCTTAAATCCATGCCAGCACTCATATTTGTAAAAACTGTCTTTGACGGGAAAAGTGCTTAGCATAACATCAGGGTCTGAGCAGATGTACGCACTTTTTCTTGTTGGATTACTGCAGGTTTTTGAAAATGTTAGCTGTTCTTGCAGCTCGCTGTTCTAAATGAAAGAATATGGATGATGACTGCAATCTTTTACATGTTAATGACATTAATTAGGAGTTGTTTACAAGGCAGAGAGCTGAAACCATTGATTTGCGCACAAGTTCAAGATCATTTGCGATTCATAGATTTCCATCGACATCAACTGTTTTCTCACTTAGTAGCCTATTGTGTATTATTATTATTATAATTTAAATGTGTATTGCATTATGCATTTTGCAGATGAAATATTCGGAGCATAAACATTACCATGATATTGCTCAGCTGTTTTGTCTCTTTGAGGAATAGGCTATGCGTGAAGGACAGCCAAGGTGTGTTTGTTTAATATATCTTTGAATAAAATAAGACAAGACTTGCATATCATAATTTAATGTGTTAAAAATTGCATACCACACGCTCATGTGAGGTTTTTTTATTGCAAAATATTAATAAAATTTTTACCTCCTTGATATGTAGCTACATTATCTATCAGTTTTTTGTGGTCTTTTAAAAAAAATTTTTTTTCACATATTCAGTATAGCCTAAGGCTATTTTAAGCTTTGAGCACTTTTTCTACAGTCCATTATGTCCTTTTTGTTTTCTTATGCAGTGCGATAAATAATCGTTTGTAAGGGGGACAGAAAAACCTTAACATAATATTATAATATAATAATATTAGCTGTTAAATGCTGTAATACCATGCAATTGCAGTTACATATAGCCTATAGATAATGGCTTATTAAGTGCTTCTGTTTTCCCCCTTTTAAATAGGCCTATTTAAGAAGAATTAAACCAGGATTTCTTTTCACAGCACAAATCGAGCACAAATAAACGCAGCATTTGGTGTGGAGTTAGGAATTAGGTTATTTATATGACCTAATTAATATTAATATTAATATTAACGAATATTCGTGGGGAATAGGCCTAGGTATTTAATATTCTAACGGCACAAATGAATTAGAACGCTTTATATAAAAAATGAAAAAAGACGGTCTCACCGTTTCAACTTTAATGCTGCCTTGAAATTTAAGCTTAGTCAACTTGGAATATGAAGTTAGTGAAAACTTGGACCTGGCAGCACGAACACTAATTTTAAATTTTTTTTATTTTTTAAACTCTGCGGCCACGCTAAACGAGGTGGAGAGTAAAGTTCCCGTTATATTTAAGAAGAGGTCATGGTTACATTGTTTCTTTGAACGGCACAAATCAGCACAGATCGAGCACAAACGAACGGCACCGGTTTGGAGGGATTTGGACAGCATGGGGTGGAGAGTGACGTCACTGTTCGTAAAAAGTTTATTTTTATTATATAAAAGAAGCGGTCATAGTTACAGGGTTTCTTTTAACGGCACAAACCAGCACAAATCGAGCAGAAATGAATGACACCAGTTTTGTGTGATTTAGACGAACTGGGGTGGAGAGTGACGTCACAGCTCCCGAAAATATTTAGGTTATATCTAAGGAAGGAAAATAGATGCAGTGTTTGTTTTAACGGCACAAACGGGCACACATCGAGCACAAACGAACTGCGCTGGTTTGGAGCGATTTTGGCAACATGGGGTGGAGAGTGACGTCACACGGTCAAAAAAATCATGTTTAATATCTCAAACACCAAACCAGCACAAATGTTCGTTTTTGCGGCTCAAATCAGCACAAACGTAGCACAAATGAATGGCATAGTTTTGATGATTATTTCTTTTTATGGGGTGCCAACTTCACGGAGGTCCCCAGCCCGCCTTTTTCCCCCCTTCTCCCAAAACAGCTTATACTACTGTTTCAGCTATTAAAATAGTTCAGTTTTGTATGTAATGGCAAAGTGATTATATTTCCTTTCGTTTTTTTAAGTAATTTTTATAAAAAATATTGTTAAATATAAGTTTTTGTTTTTTAAGGCATCCTGTACATTACTTTTTACAACAACAAATTATGTGCCTAAGTACATAAACGCTGTATTATAAAAAGTAACATTATCCTTATTTCTGCATAATTTCTCTCTCAATATAGCCTTTAACTCTGAATTAAATAAATTGGGATTGGAAAACTACCCAAACTGTGTTCATTTCAACCAACGTTTTTAGAGCGTAAACACAAAGCCTCGTAAATTGTATATAAAGGGCAATCCAGTCTTCTGGTGGTTACAGTATATTACTGTGTGTTTTCTGAAGTCCACAGTCAACGCAGCCATCTACCAGGAAATTTTAGAGCACTTCATGCTTCCTTCTGCTGACAAGCTTCATGGAGATGCTGACTTCATTTTCCAGCAGGACTTGGCACCTGCCCACCTGCTCACACTGCCAAAAGCACCAAAAGTTGGTTAAATGACCATGGTGTTGGTGTGCTTGACTGGCCAGCAAACTCACCAGACCTGAACCCCATAGAGAATCTATGGTGTATTGTCAAGAGGAAAATGAGAAACAAGAGACCAAAAAATGCAGATGAGCTGAAGGCCACTGTCAAAGAAACCTGGGCTTCCATACCACCTCAGCAGTGCTACAAACTGATCACCTCCATGCCACGCTGAATTGAGGCAGTAATTAAAGCAAATGGAGCCCCTACCAAGTATTGAGTACATGTACAGTAAATGAACATACTTTCCAGAAGGAATGCTTTCCAACAATTCACTAAAAATGTTTTTATGAAGTATTCTATTTTATGTTCTTATGAAGTATTCTAATTTGTTGTGAATTGGTGGGTTTTTGTTAAATGTGAGCCAAAATCATCACAATTAAAAGAACCAAAGACTTAAACTACGTCAGTCTGTGTGCATTGAATTTATTTAATACACGAGTTTCACAATTTGAGTTGAATTACTGAAATAAATGAACTTTTTCACGACATTCTAATTTATTGAGATGCACCTGTATCTAACTTACTGAAAGCAGTAATCTAACTATATACTATAAATAGTTGACTATACATACACATGTATATGTATACATAACCTAAGACAGACTATACAAGTACTTTACTTAATAATTGTGCATGATATTGTGCAAAAGAGGTATTTAAAGTTAAGCAAATAGTGCAATATGATTTGTGGTTCATTCACAAGTAAACATTTGTCAAGTCCTTAAGTTCTTGTAACATGGAGTGTTTATGAGAAAGGTTCTGTTGCATTTAGAGAGAAAAAGAGTGTGTGTTTCTACAGGTGGTTTGTCCAGCCCACGCACCTGTGTGTAGCACACGCCGAGTTGCACAATGTTTTCCTTGTAACATGGAGTGTTTATGAGAAAGGTTCTGTTGCATTTAGAGAGAAAAAGAGTGTGTGTTTCTACAGGTGGTTTGTCCAGCCCACGCACCTGTGTGTAGCACACGCCGAGTTGCACAATGTTTTCCTTGTAACATGGAGTGTTTATGAGAAAGGTTCTGTTGCATTTAGAGAGAAAAAGAGTGTGTGTTTCTACAGGTGGTTTGTCCAGCCCACGCACCTGTGTGTAGCACACGCCGAGTTGCACAATGTTTTCCTTGTAACATGGAGTGTTTATGAGAAAGGTTCTGTTGCATTTAGAGAGAAAAAGAGTGTGTGTTTCTACAGGTGGTTTGTCCAGCCCACGCACCTGTGTGTAGCACACGCCGAGTTGCACAATGTTTTCCTTGTAACATGGAGTGTTTATGAGAAAGGTTCTGTTGCATTTAGAGAGAAAAAGAGTGTGTGTTTCTACAGGTGGTTTGTCCAGCCCACGCACCTGTGTGTAGCACACGCCGAGTTGCACAATGTTTTCCTTGTAACATGGAGTGTTTATGAGAAAGGTTCTGTTGCATTTAGAGAGAAAAAGAGTGTGTGTTTCTACAGGTGGTTTGTCCAGCCCACGCACCTGTGTGTAGCACACGCCGAGTTGCACAATGTTTTCCTTGTAACATGGAGTGTTTATGAGAAAGGTTCTGTTGCATTTAGAGAGAAAAAGAGTGTGTGTTTCTACAGGTGGTTTGTCCAGCCCACGCACCTGTGTGTAGCACACGCCGAGTTGCACAATGTTTTCCTTGTAACATGGAGTGTTTATGAGAAAGGTTCTGTTGCATTTAGAGAGAAAAAGAGTGTGTGTTTCTACAGGTGGTTTGTCCAGCCCACGCACCTGTGTGTAGCACACGCCGAGTTGCACAATGTTTTCCTTGTAACATGGAGTGTTTATGAGAAAGGTTCTGTTGCATTTAGAGAGAAAAAGAGTGTGTGTTTCTACAGGTGGTTTGTCCAGCCCACGCACCTGTGTGTAGCACACGCCGAGTTGCACAATGTTTTCCTTGTAACATGGAGTGTTTATGAGAAAGGTTCTGTTGCATTTAGAGAGAAAAAGAGTGTGTGTTTCTACAGGTGGTTTGTCCAGCCCACGCACCTGTGTGTAGCACACGCCGAGTTGCACAATGTTTTCCTTGTAACATGGAGTGTTTATGAGAAAGGTTCTGTTGCATTTAGAGAGAAAAAGAGTGTGTGTTTCTACAGGTGGTTTGTCCAGCCCACGCACCTGTGTGTAGCACACGCCGAGTTGCACAATGTTTTCCTTGTAACATGGAGTGTTTATGAGAAAGGTTCTGTTGCATTTAGAGAGAAAAAGAGTGTGTGTTTCTACAGGTGGTTTGTCCAGCCCACGCACCTGTGTGTAGCACACGCCGAGTTGCACAATGTTTTCCTTGTAACATGGAGTGTTTATGAGAAAGGTTCTGTTGCATTTAGAGAGAAAAAGAGTGTGTGTTTCTACAGGTGGTTTGTCCAGCCCACGCACCTGTGTGTAGCACACGCCGAGTTGCACAATGTTTTCCTTGTAACATGGAGTGTTTATGAGAAAGGTTCTGTTGCATTTAGAGAGAAAAAGAGTGTGTGTTTCTACAGGTGGTTTGTTAACTCTTAACTTTTATAAAGAATATCTCTTTGGATTTGAGACTTTAGTCTTTGCAACTTTACAGATCTTCTTTATGCACCAAGAGCTTGTAACACTCCAAAGAGAAAGGAACAATTGAAATCGCATCATATGACCCCTTTAATATCCAAATTATTTTGGATGGAAAAATGGATCATTGAATCATCACAGTGTATATTTGGGTATTGATACCTGTGCTACTTATGACTGCTTTTGTGCTCCAGGGTCACATATACAGTACTGTGCAGAAGTCTCACAGGCATCTTTTGCTGTAATGTGTCAGTAGGAAATATAAGTTTGCATTTATAATATTATAAAACACATCATATTCATTAAAACTTTATTTTTTAGGATTTTAAATGACTTTTTATATTTAACGAAAGTCACACTGAGGAAAGTAAAAAACAGGAGAATTATTAGAAATTCCTTGGGAGGAGTTCCGGTGCTATGCAAATTTAAGGTGGGGCTGTAGCCCCAGCAGGCCCTGCCCTATAGCGGCACTACTGTATATTAGGCTGGTGTAGTTTGCTGGAGGACAGCTGGAAAAGAACACGTAGAACACTATTAGTACACTATTGTCCAAATTGATGTACTTTATTTGTTATTATTAAAAGTGTAACCATCATTGCATGTGCATTACTACTATCAAACAAAACCCTCCCTGCAACGTCCTGGAAGGGTTTGTTAAGGCTAAAAAACAAGTCATTAGGCAAAAGAAACCTTATAATTAGTGATCAAATTGCATATAAAATGTATAAATTATTAAAAACTTTACCTGAATAGATTTACTATGTACTGAGACTGATGTAGGGGAGCGCGGGGCACAAACTTACGTGGGGTTCGTTTTTAACATGCGTAGTTTAAATATTTCCACACATGCTAGCATAACCAAATTTACGGCATTTACTAGTTACCATATCAGCATTATATAGAGAAAAAAATAAGTGCACAAAAATATCTTTTGAAGATATCGCTGAATATTTATTTTGCCACAGTAAAAGTACATTTCTGGCTGAAGTAAATTTTTCAACTCAAATTTTAGTGTTAATTAAAATGAGACAAATTTGCTATTATTTTAATCTCCAATCTGTTATTTATCAGTTTAGATAGTTCTTTAATGCTTTGCTAACTAGCAGAAGACACTAACCAGTTTTAAATTCTGCGTTACAATGTGCCCCGCTATTATTGAGCTATGTTATTCTATGACATTAGCGATATAATTTACACGATTTACTTTGAGTTTTAACGAGAAGCCACGAGAAACAGGTGAATAAAGACTGGCAATCGATGTTTAATATTCAGAAATTATTATTTCAAGAAATGTAAAGCATTTTGGCTCGTTTGTGTGTCTGGTGTTCTGTGAGAGCTTTGTGTGGAGGGAGGGGAGTGTATGTCTGTGTTTTTCTTCATATATTTGCCCACATTGTTTTAAACTAGGCTATACTGTATAGCTGTGTGTTGCGATCAGGGCCGTCTCAAGCATGGTTGCAATGTGTTCGTTGTCAAATTCTTTAAAAAACGCCATTATTTTATTTGAAAGGTTAATTATTTTATTTTATTGACATAATATTTTAGTTTGTCTTGTATATTTTTTTCATTAGATCAGATAACATTTTAAGCTGTGATATATGGTCATGTTACAATGTACCCTACCTACGGGGCATGTTGTCACACTTCACTTCCATTTTTTTGAGTTAACTAAAGAAAAACATTTACAGTGTAATTATGAAACAAAGTGACATATTTGTACTAGACAAGTGTGAAATTAATGCAGATAAAAAATAATGCTCTGAACCCCAGGGTTACACAAACGGGGAACGTCAAATTGTTAGGTCGTGCCCTGCGCTCCCCTACTCTGTAAAAAGAATTTGGTTATTTGTCCAATTTACTTAATTTAAACAAGTATTTATTTACATATTTCAACTCAATTTTTAAAAACATTTGTCACAACATCATTTTTTTATGTTCACCCATGTAACTTAATCTGTCAGAAAACTCATAACGCCAAGGCACTCGAAAATATAATGAAAAATAAAAAGCCTTTATTCTCACACGGCTTTACATTAAAAACAGATCACAAGTACGCTTTGTGGCTATCAAGCCTTCATTAGGGTGTCAACTGACATAAAGGCTTTTTATTTTTCATTATATTTTCGAGTGCCTTGGCATTCTTAATTTTTGATGAATTAAAAAAATCCTGTATCCAAAGAGCACTGATTTATGGAATTTATACCCCAGTAGCATGTCTTGCATATTTTTGATGTATGTAACTTAATCCATTCAAGTTGGGATTACATTAATAATTTTTGTTGTGTTAACATAGGATTTTTCAAACTGGGCAGAGGATTTCCCAGCATGCATTGCATAAGACTGCATTTTGAGAGTAATTTTCTCAGTCAAGTGTTGTTTCATGTATCTTTCAGTAAAGAGAAAGACTTGGAGATTTAGAAGAGTTTGGTATATTTTTGAGTTTTGTTTTTACCATTGTTCAGAAGCAGGGGCGCCGCTAGGTATTCTGGGCCCCGTCTAAATTTTACCCTGAGCCACGATCGCGTTCTGGGGGGTCCCCCTCTGTCTGTCCGCGATTGCGTTGCGAGGTTCGATCGCAGCGCAGATGGCAGCGCCCCCAAAAGTGCGTGGCTCTTAGAATCGTATTGAAACCCCCCCCCCTACAGCGCCCCTTTTCGGAGTAGTGCCTTTGCTTTGGTTGTGTGCAGTTACTTTTTTAAACATTCTGTTGAGCTCTGTTAATATAACAATTTTGTGTAAAAGATAAATGAAAGTCAGATTAACTAAAAATATAAATTGAGAACTTAAATCAAAATATGAAACTTTCACATATAAAAGTCATGTTTATTTATGTTAAAATCCAACAGATTTTTTTCAGTGTACTAAGAAACATTATCTGATTACTGAAAATATAATACAAAAGGAGGTGATTGTAAATTCACACCTTCGGCTACAAAACTTTTTTTAGGCTTATATTCTGTTGATTCTTCTTACATCACATCTTTTCTCATTATTTTAGAGTCCTTACAATTGGATGCTTCGCCAGTGAACGTTCATTAAAAAAACATGGCTAAT
>NW_015643588.1:0-6794 GCF_001515625.1 Sinocyclocheilus rhinocerous | reverse complement strand
AAAAAGTAGTGCTTGAAAAGTCCTTGAAAGTCCTGGAATTTCATTTTGCAGTTTCTGTACGAACCCTGTGTACCTTGACGTTTGTTTCTGAAGCTTAGATTGAGCTTAAAATCACCCTTTTCAAGGTCGCTTCAGTTACTGCCCATGCGCACAGGCTGACAAGCACCTCACAAGAACCTCGCCCCAAAGATTGACGATTGGTGGTTTTTACTGGAAAGTGGGACTAGCTTTGCTAGAGCGGCCATATTGAGCGTTTGCATTCCCTCAACCACTAATTGTAATGACAGTGGCACATCTTGTTAATATTTATTAACTTTGGTTAGATTTAAAGGGGTTGGGTTGAGGCTCCCCTCATTTAGATTAGTCCAACAAAAAATTGTTGCTCTAAAATCTCAGTTGGCGTGCCCCAATGTGCCACCTAAACAAGATTTTAGTCTGTTACTAACCTAATCGCAGAATTTTGCAGTTTATTATAAATAATTTATCAGTGCGGGTCATTATTTAAAAAAATAATAAGTGCCCCCATAATCTTTAATCAAAACCGGAAAATGCCCTTTTTCAAGGTGATCGTTCTCTGATGATGTCAGTTTGATGGCTTGGGCAGAGCATCCGTTAACTCCTGCCATTTCAAAACAAACACCTGTTTTACACATCCAATTACAGAAATAAGAAATATTGCTTACCTGGCAAGAGATGAGACACAGCAACGGTGTGGGAGATCTGACTACAGGTTCCCATTGAAAATAGGGAAATATGGTGTTTTATGAAGAACACACGGCACTATGGGGTTCATGTGTCCTATACAGAATCCCCCTGAATCTTTTGAAACTTCCCTTAAATACCCCTTGCTTCACATGAAGACATTATTTACATAAGAAGGGACCCTGGACCTGATCAGGTCACAAATCGGTATTTACATGAAAGACCCCAGGAAGGACACACCCTCAAAATCAACAGAATATCTTTAAACTCTCAAAACTTTATTATGATCTGCTCTACTGTTGAGTAGATGAGATCATTTTACCAATCGCATCAAATGACATGAAAATATAGATTCTTTGTTTACGTAAAATGTGGTCTTTTGGTGCGAAACCTTGGCACAGACCTTACAGCTGTGTTGCGTTGCGCTGATAAACATATATAAGAAGACAATGCTGCAGTGCATGCTGCTCATTTAGAAACACTGATGGTAGTCTCTTTTTTGGTAGTTATGTTAGCACATGAATATGTGCTATTTGTAGCTATAGCTGTTAAATTCACTGTTGATGCCACTTTGTATTTTCTCTTTTTATTGCAGAATCCTCTGGAGAGCTGATAAATGCTGAGTTAGGTATGTTTATTCTGAAACAAAGCAAACACAATCACAAAAGTCATCGGTAACACTTTATAAATCATAATGTTTGACTAATCATTACTTAATATCAAGGGCGTAAATTTAATCTTAACAGTAGGGGGGACAATAAACAATTTCTCAAGAGCAATTTTTTTTTATTTATCAAAGGATAAATAAATTTGTGCATAGCATGTGTACATGGCACAGAAACCATGTTTACCTCTTTCCCCGCCATTGACGAGTTATCTCGTCTTTTAGAAGACAACGCTTCCCCGCCAAAGAACGAGTTTTTACGGCTTTTCGTGTTTTCACTTATGCCACAGTCGAGCGCTTCCGCTGCTTCCGGTCGTGCGTATGTGGGGTAAAGCAGCGGAGCTTTTATTATGCCACAGTCGAGCGCTTCCGCTGCTTCCGGTCGTGCGTATGTGGGGTAAAGCAGCGGAGCTTTTATTATGCCACAGTCGAGCGCTTCCGCTGCTTCCGGTCGTGCGTATGTGGGGTAAAGCAGCGGAGCTTTTATTATGCCACAGTCGAGCGCTTCCGCTGCTTCCGGTCGTGCGTATGTGGGGTAAAGCAGCGGAGCTTTTATTATGCCACAGTCGAGCGCTTCCGCTGCTTCCGGTCGTGCGTATGTGGGGTAAAGCAGCGGAGCTTTTATTATGCCACAGTCGAGCGCTTCCGCTGCTTCCGGTCGTGCGTATGTGGGGTAAAGCAGCGGAGCTTTTATTATGCCACAGTCGAGCGCTTCCGCTGCTTCCGGTCGTGCGTATGTGGGGTAAAGCAGCGGAGCTTTTATTATGCCACAGTCGAGCGCTTCCGCTGCTTCCGGTCGTGCGTATGTGGGGTAAAGCAGCGGAGCTTTTATTATGCCACAGTCGAGCGCTTCCGCTGCTTCCGGTCGTGCGTATGTGGGGTAAAGCAGCGGAGCTTTTATTATGCCACAGTCGAGCGCTTCCGCTGCTTCCGGTCGTGCGTATGTGGGGTAAAGCAGCGGAGCTTTTATTATGCCACAGTCGAGCGCTTCCGCTGCTTCCGGTCGTGCGTATGTGGGGTAAAGCAGCGGAGCTTTTATTATGCCACAGTCGAGCGCTTCCGCTGCTTCCGGTCGTGCGTATGTGGGGTAAAGCAGCGGAGCTTTTATTATGCCACAGTCGAGCGCTTCCGCTGCTTCCGGTCGTGCGTATGTGGGGTAAAGCAGCGGAGCTTTTATTATGCCACAGTCGAGCGCTTCCGCTGCTTCCGGTCGTGCGTATGTGGGGTAAAGCAGCGGAGCTTTTATTATGCCACAGTCGAGCGCTTCCGCTGCTTCCGGTCGTGCGTATGTGGGGTAAAGCAGCGGAGCTTTTATTATGCCACAGTCGAGCGCTTCCGCTGCTTCCGGTCGTGCGTATGTGGGGTAAAGCAGCGGAGCTTTTATTATGCCACAGTCGAGCGCTTCCGCTGCTTCCGGTCGTGCGTATGTGGGGTAAAGCAGCGGAGCTTTTATTATGCCACAGTCGAGCGCTTCCGCTGCTTCCGGTCGTGCGTATGTGGGGTAAAGCAGCGGAGCTTTTATTATGCCACAGTCGAGCGCTTCCGCTGCTTCCGGTCGTGCGTATGTGGGGTAAAGCAGCGGAGCTTTTATTATGCCACAGTCGAGCGCTTCCGCTGCTTCCGGTCGTGCGTATGTGGGGTAAAGCAGCGGAGCTTTTATTATGCCACAGTCGAGCGCTTCCGCTGCTTCCGGTCGTGCGTATGTGGGGTAAAGCAGCGGAGCTTTTATTATGCCACAGTCGAGCGCTTCCGCTGCTTCCGGTCGTGCGTATGTGGGGTAAAGCAGCGGAGCTTTTATTATGCCACAGTCGAGCGCTTCCGCTGCTTCCGGTCGTGCGTATGTGGGGTAAAGCAGCGGAGCTTTTATTATGCCACAGTCGAGCGCTTCCGCTGCTTCCGGTCGTGCGTATGTGGGGTAAAGCAGCGGAGCTTTTATTATGCCACAGTCGAGCGCTTCCGCTGCTTCCGGTCGTGCGTATGTGGGGTAAAGCAGCGGAGCTTTTATTATGCCACAGTCGAGCGCTTCCGCTGCTTCCGGTCGTGCGTATGTGGGGTAAAGCAGCGGAGCTTTTATTATGCCACAGTCGAGCGCTTCCGCTGCTTCCGGTCGTGCGTATGTGGGGTAAAGCAGCGGAGCTTTTATTATGCCACAGTCGAGCGCTTCCGCTGCTTCCGGTCGTGCGTATGTGGGGTAAAGCAGCGGAGCTTTTATTATGCCACAGTCGAGCGCTTCCGCTGCTTCCGGTCGTGCGTATGTGGGGTAAAGCAGCGGAGCTTTTATTATGCCACAGTCGAGCGCTTCCGCTGCTTCCGGTCGTGCGTATGTGGGGTAAAGCAGCGGAGCTTTTATTATGCCACAGTCGAGCGCTTCCGCTGCTTCCGGTCGTGCGTATGTGGGGTAAAGCAGCGGAGCTTTTATTATGCCACAGTCGAGCGCTTCCGCTGCTTCCGGTCGTGCGTATGTGGGGTAAAGCAGCGGAGCTTTTATTATGCCACAGTCGAGCGCTTCCGCTGCTTCCGGTCGTGCGTATGTGGGGTAAAGCAGCGGAGCTTTTATTATGCCACAGTCGAGCGCTTCCGCTGCTTCCGGTCGTGCGTATGTGGGGTAAAGCAGCGGAGCTTTTATTATGCCACAGTCGAGCGCTTCCGCTGCTTCCGGTCGTGCGTATGTGGGGTAAAGCAGCGGAGCTTTTATTATGCCACAGTCGAGCGCTTCCGCTGCTTCCGGTCGTGCGTATGTGGGGTAAAGCAGCGGAGCTTTTATTATGCCACAGTCGAGCGCTTCCGCTGCTTCCGGTCGTGCGTATGTGGGGTAAAGCAGCGGAGCTTTTATTATGCCACAGTCGAGCGCTTCCGCTGCTTCCGGTCGTGCGTATGTGGGGTAAAGCAGCGGAGCTTTTATTATGCCACAGTCGAGCGCTTCCGCTGCTTCCGGTCGTGCGTATGTGGGGTAAAGCAGCGGAGCTTTTATTATGCCACAGTCGAGCGCTTCCGCTGCTTCCGGTCGTGCGTATGTGGGGTAAAGCAGCGGAGCTTTTATTATGCCACAGTCGAGCGCTTCCGCTGCTTCCGGTCGTGCGTATGTGGGGTAAAGCAGCGGAGCTTTTATTATGCCACAGTCGAGCGCTTCCGCTGCTTCCGGTCGTGCGTATGTGGGGTAAAGCAGCGGAGCTTTTATTATGCCACAGTCGAGCGCTTCCGCTGCTTCCGGTCGTGCGTATGTGGGGTAAAGCAGCGGAGCTTTTATTATGCCACAGTCGAGCGCTTCCGCTGCTTCCGGTCGTGCGTATGTGGGGTAAAGCAGCGGAGCTTTTATTATGCCACAGTCGAGCGCTTCCGCTGCTTCCGGTCGTGCGTATGTGGGGTAAAGCAGCGGAGCTTTTATTATGCCACAGTCGAGCGCTTCCGCTGCTTCCGGTCGTGCGTATGTGGGGTAAAGCAGCGGAGCTTTTATTATGCCACAGTCGAGCGCTTCCGCTGCTTCCGGTCGTGCGTATGTGGGGTAAAGCAGCGGAGCTTTTATTATGCCACAGTCGAGCGCTTCCGCTGCTTCCGGTCGTGCGTATGTGGGGTAAAGCAGCGGAGCTTTTATTATGCCACAGTCGAGCGCTTCCGCTGCTTCCGGTCGTGCGTATGTGGGGTAAAGCAGCGGAGCTTTTATTATGCCACAGTCGAGCGCTTCCGCTGCTTCCGGTCGTGCGTATGTGGGGTAAAGCAGCGGAGCTTTTATTATGCCACAGTCGAGCGCTTCCGCTGCTTCCGGTCGTGCGTATGTGGGGTAAAGCAGCGGAGCTTTTATTATGCCACAGTCGAGCGCTTCCGCTGCTTCCGGTCGTGCGTATGTGGGGTAAAGCAGCGGAGCTTTTATTATGCCACAGTCGAGCGCTTCCGCTGCTTCCGGTCGTGGGTAAAGCAGGTAAAGCAGCGGAGCTTTTATTATGCCACAGTCGAGCGCTTCCGCTGCTTCCGGTCGTGAGTAAAGCAGCTAAAGCAGCGGAGCTTTTATTATGCCACAGTCGACCGCTTCCGCTCCTTCCGGTCGTGCGTATGTGGGGGAAAGCAGCGCTGTTTTATCATACTAAATACATTTGAAAGTTCTGTTATAATGCTACTCTGTGCGGTCGTCACCGGTCTATTAAAACACACAACATATTAAAGCGTCTTTGGTGTTTCCATGTTTTCTACAAAACAAAACCGGAAATCGAGGGGTTATGACGTCATTAGCAGGCGACACTTCCGGTCGTGCGTATGTGGGGTAAAGCAGCGGGGCTTTTATTATGCCACAGTCGAGCGCTTCCGCTGCTTCCGGTCGTGCGTATGTGGGGTAAAGCAGCGGGGCTTTTATTATGCCACAGTCGAGCGCTTCCGCTGCTTCCGGTCGTGTGTATGTGGGGTAAAGCAGCGCTGTTTTATCATTCTAGATACGTTTAGTTCTGTTATAATGCTACTCTGTGCGGTCGTCACCGGTCTATTAAAACACACAACATATTAAAGCGTCTTTGGTGTTTCCATGTTTTCTACAAAACAAAACCAGAATCAAACACTAAATTCTAATTTAAATAAAGATAAAGCTTAAAACTACAGAAGTTGTTGATTTCCTCTTTTTAATTTTGTTTTTTGATTAACAGACATCACAGCAGCTGGTTATTAGGTTATTTTGGCTGCTACTTTAAAAACGGCCACTGCTGAACTTGATGCGGATCTGACACTGCTGTAAATGTGACTCATAAATAATAAATACTTGCATGCAGTTTTAAGGTAGCTTTAATCGCCATCTTTTGTAACTTCATGACTTAACTTACGACATAACTACAACAATGCATACTTGTAGTTACATTTGGGTTTGAATATGATACATTGCTTTAATATAGCCTAAAGCCTGTGTTAATACTTTCCGCGTGAGCAATCCGGACGCGTACATGGACAGCGCGGACGTGGACTACTTGTATTTATACTTCCGAAAGCATCCGCTGATAGTCCGCTCCGCGGACGTGTTCCATACATGTGCAGTAGATCAGCTTGAACAGTAAACAAACATGTGATGTGTGAATAAGCCCGTTGCTATTCGAACCTGTAAAATCCGTCGATAAAACAAGATAAAGACAGCCAGATGTGCAATAACTCTGGGAGATTGTTTGTTCACATGTTTGTTTACTGTTCAAGCTGATCTACTGCGCATGTATGGAACACTTTATATTGTTTTATCGACAGATTGTACAGGTTCGAGTAGCAACGGGCTTCTTCACACAGCCTGCGCATGCGCAGTAGCCTATTGACCACGCGGTCACAAAAAATGGGAGGCACGCGGATGTCCGTGCAGAGCCTCCGCGCACACTCTCCGATGACGATTTTTACGTCACGCATACCATAGCGGAACTTAGCGGACTTAATACAGCATGCGCCGGCAAATTTATGCTACGAGTACATT
>NW_015643587.1:824-945 GCF_001515625.1 Sinocyclocheilus rhinocerous | reverse complement strand
GAACTTCTAGTAAATTTAATTTTATTTTTAGTTGTCTGTTCAGAACTGTGATGTCTGTTTGAAACTAAAATTTCATAGATTCTCTGTATCCAGAATCATGCAGCTCTAACTTAAGTTATTA
>NW_015643587.1:245-620 GCF_001515625.1 Sinocyclocheilus rhinocerous | reverse complement strand
CAATGGTGCCTCACAAAAAAAAAAAAAACTTTATGCATTATTTTGTCGGTCTATTACGTCCATGTCAGAGAGTCTGAACGTGAGAAACTACCTAACAGAAAAATATCTAAAATGCATGTGCATACATTATAAGCTGATTTTATCATTACAAATTGAAATCAGAATTTTCTGAATAAATAAACAGTAATTCTCTAATTTGCCCTTCCAGTGATTTTTCAATACATTTACCATTGAAGTTGTTTTTTCTTATCCTTAGTATAAGTTATTTCATATGGTATTTTAACATGTGTATGTAATATAATATTTCACGTTTACTAAACACATCCTAGAAAAGTTGTCTATCGGAATGGCATGTAAACACTTTGGTTTTTACTC
>NW_015643587.1:0-141 GCF_001515625.1 Sinocyclocheilus rhinocerous | reverse complement strand
ATTATTATTTTTAGTATCACCATGATTCAGCTAAGCACAAAAGTGCTATTTTAATGTTATCTTATATAGCTGTATATATATATTTTAAAAAAAAAATTGTTTTGCAGAGGCTCTTAAGAAGACTGCAACCGGCAAGAAGCT
>NW_015643586.1:1053-1357 GCF_001515625.1 Sinocyclocheilus rhinocerous | reverse complement strand
CATTGAGTTGGAGAGACAGAACTGTGATTTTTGGTAATTAGTAGATAATAAAATAATTTATTTACATTATTTATAAAATTAATGTATACATGTATACGTAGTATATATATGTAGTTATATCGGTGTTGTTTTCAAAAGATTAAATCCTCTAATATTTGAGGATTAATGTGGTCAGCTATCCTTACCTGCCTTGTTAACATATTTTAGGCTGAACTTACCATGATAAAAGTCGGTGTATGCTATATAAAGGACATCGTGGTCTTCTGCCAAAGTAACTTCAGCCTCTCTATATAAATATAATTAT
>NW_015643586.1:0-910 GCF_001515625.1 Sinocyclocheilus rhinocerous | reverse complement strand
AATTCATTCCAAATAAATGAAGATATTTTATTAAGTGAAAACTAATCTTGTTCAATGTTTTTGATTCTTGTGCACCCCTCAGTAATTAATATATAAAAATAGATTTGTAGTATATTCCAATTTAAAACAAGTTTTTTTACACATTTAATCATTTTATGTATGTTGACTTTGTTATGCACCTTTATTTACAGCAATCGATTTATACATTTATAATAAACTATAAAGCATGTTGTCCTTGAACAGTCTGTTTGCTGTGCTGCGTGGGAGTGCTCCAGTCACTCACATAAAGGCATGTGAATATATGGTTTCCCTACTGATCTGGAGGAGAAAAAAAAATTGATGCATCAAGTTTTGTTCAATTCACATTTATTTGTATAGCACTTTTTAATATACACATTGTTTCAAAGCAGCTTTACAGAAAATGAACATAGAAACATTACGAATAAGAGTTCTGTTAACAGGTGTAACTGTGCCAAAGTAATGGCAGAAATGTTCTAAAATTAGGCTATACAAATCATGCAGTTAAGTAACGTCATGTATTCAGAAACAATGAAATATATACAGAAACAATGAACAAATTAAAGCAATGGTTACATGATGTGATCATGTTGATTACAATGCAAGGAAAATGTAGCAGTTTTGTATGTTTATTCAGAGTCAGCTTCATCTAAAGTCCTCTCAAGTGTTGGCGTCATCTGAAGTCTTCGTAAGAGGCTGGATATAATCAGCAGGAGCAATCTACAGATTACACCAACAAAATGTGATGTAATCATACTAGGGAACTGGCACTTTTTCACAAAGAGCAGGGAAAGACTTGCCAAAACCAGTGAAGAGACTCATTGTGAGGGTGATGTTTCTTTACAGAGAGTCTTCAGGTGGTTCTTGTTCTGAAAGTAAGATAGAGAAGGAG
>NW_015643585.1:360631-361115 GCF_001515625.1 Sinocyclocheilus rhinocerous | reverse complement strand
AATAGGGCGTGACTTGAGATACGCTGTTGTGTCCCTATTTGCTGGTTTGTTTAAATGCAGATAAAGTAGGGGCCTGAATTTCCCCTTTGAGCTGATTCGCTACACTGGTGATCCGAAAATGATGCAACCGGTTCTTGACTCGAGAACGAGAACCGCTCCAGCAATGGGCGTGTACGTTCGTTATCCGGCTCGCTGCACACATGCTGCTCTGCTCGTGTTCATCTTCAGTTCTCTCTTCACAGCAGTTCAGTCAGTGCACTGTTTGAGTAAATTAATTACTCCGGGATATTGGCTTATTTCGACTCAGAGGGAGTGTCAGCCACGTTAAAAAGGTGAATAACTTAAGTAATTTGTGGATTAATGCTTACTGGAGATGCGAACCGTTTCAAACGATTCAGTCCGATTTGGTGAACTGGTTCAACCGGTTCACTAAGAAGAACCGGTTAAATCGAACGATTCGTTCGCGAACCGGACATCACTACTG
>NW_015643585.1:359877-360487 GCF_001515625.1 Sinocyclocheilus rhinocerous | reverse complement strand
TGATGCCTTGTCCGGCCGGAGCGACGAGACAAAAACATTAAAACCCATTATAAACGAGGCATTTGTTGCATCCAGTGGGGACATAATTACGGATTATAATGACTTATACTGTCTTTTTACGCGTTGCATCACGCCGAGTAAACATAAAACCATGTCTGCATTTGTGATCGGAGAAATGACAAACAACAAGCGCTACTCTACACTGCTCAAAACTCGCTTTTGAATCATCAATGGCAAATCCTTACACATACTTACAGTCTGTGAGTCAGAACAGCAGGCATTGTAATCTACTCTACCAGGATCAGGAAACAGTCCTCCATAAAATGTGTTGCTCACATCTGAATATTTGGGTTGAACTGTTCTGTTGTAAATACAACTTAACCACTGATTTCTAGTCGTGTCCTCTTTTGGAAGGCCAAACAAAGTAGTTTCGCTTTCACAGCGGCACACGTGGCGGGTTAGAGTGAGGAACGGCCGGGGGCTTGAGAACGGTGCGGCCAGCGAATTCGACGAAGGAGCGGCCGGCGTGCTTGCGGCAACCTCATGTGACGACCCCGGGCTGGACTCCGCTCCACGGTGAAAGCCAGCCGATCCGGCCATAGACAGCACG
>NW_015643585.1:352886-359867 GCF_001515625.1 Sinocyclocheilus rhinocerous | reverse complement strand
GATCAGCTCTAGGCATGACGAAGCGGATATCGTCCTCTTTTGGAAGGTCAAACAAAGTAGTTTCGCTTTCACAACGAAACACACAGCGCCTTCACGACATGGCGGCAGCGGCAACAACAAAACTACAGCGAGAATAAAGTTAGGTCTTCTTTCTTTGCGTGAACATTTGGGTGACGTTATGCAAATCTTTCCACATAGTGATGTAGATATGTGGGGGTGTGTTAGAACGAGCCGTTTTAGGTAGGCGTGGTTGACTCTTAACTTTTATAAAGAATATCTCTTTGGATTTGAGACTTTAGTCTTTGCAACTTTACAGATCTTCTTTATACACCAAGAGCTTGTAACACTCCAAAGAGAAAGGAAAAATTGAAATCGCATCATATGACCCCTTTAACCTCCTAAGACCTGAGTCCGCATATGTGGACATGTACGTAACCCTAATGTCCACATATGTGGGCTCAGGTCTTAGGAGGTTAAACATTTTAAACATAATGTAGTAATTTTGTTATAGCACCAATCAGTCAACAGCAGGCAATCAGATGATGTTACACACAGACTCTCCCAAAACAACACAGGGACAGAACATAACTCCTATGTCTCTATATGCATTTTAAATGTTACAGTTTTCAAGATTTTAAAGAAACATTTATGACCATTTGTGATATCACAAATGGTTGATATGTTTCTTTATTCATTCTTGGGCTGACATTGCACTGTTAATTTGAACTAAGCATTTGCTATAAATCCCCTTTGTGTACATAGTGCTATTTACTAACCTATTATTATATTAATTGTTTATTTATTTGTATTTATTTTGTATTTATTTGTTTAATTTACTCTCAGTTCATGTGGCTGGATGACATTCTCAAGCTAGATCGAGTATGCAGCATGAGTGTTAATTTGACTGTGTTAAAACATTATTAAAAATAAATGAATAAATAAAAAGTGAGTAAAGTTAAGTGTCTGTAAGTATATGTATATTCAGTTATAATATGTTCTGTGTAAAGTTATATATACTTTCGAAAATGATAGGCCTATATAACTTAAAACAAACATGCAATAACATATATGTTCTAATTAATAATGATATAATATGGATAATTAGCATTTACTTAATTTAACATTTATTAATTTACTAGCACAGTAAATATCAGTAAAGCAATGCTAAAAGAGGAATATGTGGGTAAATCTAGACTTAAATATTAAATCCAAAATGTGGATTATTATATTATTAAGTATTAAGTCTTAATGCGGTCAAACTGTGCGTCTTTACACGAACCAAATAAACGCGGCAAAAACTGACGCCTTAATACGGCCAAAATGTGCGTGTCTATACCAAGCGGCAACCTCCCCCTCTCTCTCATGAAGCCAACAAGGAAGTGACTTAAACTGTAATTCATCAACTGGCCGTTAGAGGCTGGCTGCAAAAGGGAGTCAATCCCATAGACTCCCCATGTTAAAATGCCCAACTTTACAGCAGAAAAAAACATGTTTACAGCCTGGTTCAAAAAATTATTTTGGTCTATATAGCAAATTTTGCCCTTGATGACAACTGTGAGGGGGGTGAATTTTTTTATAACTCATCCGTTTAAATTATATTAAGCCTTAAACCACCGTCGAGCTAGGTGGGCGTGGCTTCAGCAACCAGCTCCCGCCTCTTTGCCCATTTTTGATTATCCGGGATTGACGCGCGGTGACGCGCTGCCAAGATGGCGACGGCCGCCTCCGCCCACTTTTGAGCTTCAAAAACGGTCTTCGGAAATCTACAGGTGACGTCACGGACACTACGTCCATTTTTTTTATACAGTCTATGGTCTATATACGTACAAAAGAAACGCGTTCAAATTTGCCGCGAAACGTCATATTATTTTTTCAACACAGGACCACACGAGTTTTAGCATTTAATAAAATATTTATTATATCTACTACTTAAATTCCTTTTTCTCGATTGATTTGCCTGCTTTAATAGGCTACTGCAGAGATAACAAACCCACAGCCCACTCACAGAACCATTTCACAGGGGCGAAGAGTTTGCCTGATCGGACGACAGAGAATAACATCTCCAATCTGTTTTCAGTGGTTCTTCATAATTTAATTCATTCATGTAACACAAAATATATTTGCCTAATTATACCTTTATAATTGCTAACAATCTGTCACTAATCTTCGCTTATTGCGATTACTAAATTCCATTAAAATCAATCTCTCCACACCAAGCAATACATCTCTTATTTACATCGTTTACACTTTGTTAATAAGAGGATTCATGAGTGCACAAAAACTCAGCACTGGACAAAATCAACCGTATTTTGAGTGGTGGGTGCACTTTAATGCCTCTGATTTTGCATTCATGGAATTAAACATGTCTGTGAATGGTTACATTAGGCCTACTCAAGGCAAAACACGTTTGAAATATGCTCTCCAAAGCGCAAACACAAATGTGCACTGCTCGTTTGCCAAATCTTTTTCACCAATGTTACAGCTTCAGCTCTTCCTCTGGCACCTCCGTAAAGCATGTGGGGAGGATTGCTTAGTAGTTAATAATTGGCTGTGAAAATTCTGTCTTTAATTGTATTATACTGCAGAAATCAAATATATATTTTTTTATCTGAATAATGATCAATGATACACTTAATTAGAAAACACAGGCCTACACTGTCGGACCCGTTCAACATCCACTGTACCGCTGCACATAAGCTGCGGCTACTTTACTGTACATTACACATCTGGTCTCGAACGCAATGACCATAAAATGAGCACAAATGACTGATGCTTAAGTCTGATGATGTTCCATACAAGTTCATTTATACAGTACATACATAGACTATTTCCTGCTTTTAGCTGCCTTTTCATCGCATCCCGATCCTGTAAAGGGAATCAGCGCCATATCATGACTATTTCATGCGCTGGTTATATGTCATAAAAGCGCTTGAATCAGTGGCGTAGCAAGTCAGCCCCCCCCGGGCCCATATGCAAAAAAATTTGTATGGCCTGACTTTGCCCAGCCCTGCTGTAGCCCAACCAAGTTTGGTTGCCCATAGGCATTGGATGGGAGACCTCCTGGGAAAAACTAGGTTGCTGCTGGAAGAGGTGTTAGACAATACACAATAAAGTGCATTATTAATGCCTCATTCATTCATTCATTCATTCATTCATGTGCTTTAGTTATGATTATTTAATTTATTCACTACTTATTAATTTGTTTAATGTAACTTGAAAAATACAAAACTAGAGCCAAACTAAAACTAGTTTGGCTCTAGTTTTGTATTTTTCAAGTTTTCATATGGAAAGGTTAATCTTTCATGAAATTAATATTGCGTGTTTTGTACTTTTCCCCCAGATGAGCAGACAGGAAGCCCAGTGCCCATTCCCGGATCTGTAGCTGTCATTTTCCTTCAGGGGAAAAAAGGCCCCTGCTTTGTTTGTAGCCCCAAATTATCCCACTAGACAACGTTTTGGCTCATTCGGAGGGGGGTACAGTTCCTCTACTGGGTGTGTGCTCTTAGCTGGCTTTGGCTTCTTCCACTGACATGTGGTGTCTGTGCAGCTGAAATTGTGAATGACAAAGATAACCAATGCTGCTGCATGGCTGCATGTGTATTGTTGTCCACGTGGGCATTCACATTGTGTGGACATAATGCCTTCATCACCTTTAGAGACATGTGTCATGGCAAGATTAATGTTAATTGTTGACAGAATATAATTTATTTTAATAAAACTATTTTATGAGAATGTGTCAGTTTTTTACTTATGTATTTTTAAACATTTGAAGATTCTGCTTGCTATAGTGCATTTATTTCTCTCTGGTCAGTTCCCAGTTAAAAAATAGAAAACAAAACAAAATAAAAAAAAACTGGAGAAAATATATAAAGAAAACAAACTTGAAAAAATATAGTTATTGTTGGGATTAATTATTATTATATTAACCTATAATTTTAAGTGATTGTTCATCTTGTTTAACAGTTTTTTATATATAAATTCAGTTGAACACATTCAACACGTATAACTAACTATAATTTATTCCTCCCTCCCTGACGGCACTTACTGACACTTGATAGACTGTCCCTCATGCTAGCCCTGACAACTCCGCTAAGTAGACCAGCATGTAGACTGCAACGCTCTACATGCCCAGACTTATGATTCTCGCCCCTCTCTATGCTCTTTTTATCATCTGTGAAAAAGGACATGAGGCTGGAAATGGACAGAGCCATAGGTTTTAAAGAAGTTTACGCTTCAGAGAAGGTAAGCGCGCTAAGCAGGGGTATGCATGCGTGCCATACAATCATTCAAATATGCATTATGATAATAATCTGAAGGCACAATTATAAAACATAAGTATTTTTTAACGTTCATAACAACTGTAAAGCAAAATAAAAATGATTTATTACACAAAGGAAAACTATCTAAAAGAGCACGTATAAACATGTTTTTTTAAATATAATGTAATGTGGATTAAAATTCATCCACAGAGTAAATAATTATCATGGAAAATGTTTCTAAAAATAAGTTTAAAAGTTGTCTGAAGCGTGGTGGTGACATTGAAGGCGAGCGACCGTGTGCAGTTCGTTTATAGCTTAATGTTAGTTTTTTTAGTTCTGGCGCTTGTAATTAGGCTTCAAAATTCATAAAAGTTATATTATTTTGTGAAGATTATCTCGATGGACAAAACGTGTAAATTTCATGAGCTATGGTTGAACACAGAGCTTAATCCAAAAGCCTATGGAACAATCCTATTGGCTTTTTTTCGGGGAAACCAGTGCAACGCTAACAGCCGATCAGTTCCGGCTATCAGTTCCCCCACTCTATTGGCTCGTCTGCTTTCGAGGGGAGGGGCTTACCGATAGGTCAATTCCTCTCACGCAGGCGCAGAAAGCACATGTTAGTTTGCAGTCGGCTGTAGTCTGTGCGGTGTGTTCGAGCACAGCTTTTTGTCCAGACGCTGCCGACGCGAGGCAACAACACCGTCGGCTTTCGTTGCCGCTAGTTCTTTGAAGTCTGCTTGGTGTGTCCCGGCCTTTAAATGTCCTACACAGTAGTACACACACAAGACACAAGCAATACATTCTCCACACCCTCCCCTTGCTATTTGCCCCTAGTTTCTGTGGTCCAATATAGGAGAAGAGGGGCAGATGGAGAGGGAGGCAGAGGGAGATGGTGCGGCAGTAGGAAGGAGGGGTGGGGGTGGGGGTAGTATGGGTTGCTCTCTCCCTAAAACTGCTTGGATACAAGAGGGGAGGGGTGTCTGTGTGCATGTGGGTGTGTGTCAAAGAGAGTGTGTGCATGGCATGCTTTATTTCCGATTTGGAAAAATGCGTTTTGAGTTTTTGTATTTGTAGATTTGCATGCATGATTATGTATGTATAGGAGTTTGGCATATTTAATGTGTTGATTTTCTGTAAATGTATGTATAGTGAAAGTGTGTATATGTAAATGTACAGAGTGTGGATGTGTGTGATCTTTTGGGGCAAGGGGGCAGTTTCCCCGCCATATCGTTAGTCATGGAATCTCTGATGTCAGCCCAGGCCCGGTTGTAGGGGGGTACTAGACGGTGCTAAATACCCTCAAACGAAAGCAAAAGCAATTAAAAGATCTGGCAAACTATCTAATCCGCGGCTCTCCCGTGGGAACAGCGGGACCTGACCAGATTTTTTGCGCCACGGGATTCAATTCCCGAATAAAACGCGGTAGCGGTCGGTAACTCTGGTGTAATTTGAATGGGAGCGGGCGGTCTAATAATATCCCGTTCCCGACGTCCATTCAGAACACCATATCTGCGCTTTATTCTTATTGACCACCGGTACAGCCTGCACTCGGACTGATGCTTTCTGCATCACTTTTATTTGCGGGGTCTGTGCTTGTCACGAATCCAGTTCATGGACTTCTGTCCAATTACCACCAGAGGTCGCTCTTCCATTTTTATGACTCTCTCACTACACAGACTTTCACATGTCACCCCGGACTACATTTCCCAGCAGCCATTTCACTAATCACACGTTCACCTGAAACCAATCACACACACTATATAACACCCACTCAGATCCTGTTCAAACTGCCGAGTATTGTTTAAACATTTATGCTGTTTTGCGTAGCTACTTTACGGAGCCAGTTCTCTGTCCTTGTTTAAGTTTCTAGTTCTAGTTTCCTTAGTCTAGTCAAAGTCTTGCCTTGCCTGTTTTCTGATCTTCTGCCTGTGTATCTTGGATTAACCCTTTGCCTTGCTGTTTCGGACTGTATTTGCACAGTCCTGTTTATCGGATTACTCTTGTACTACCCAGGCTTTCCCATGTCACCCCAGACTACATTTACCAGCAGCCATTTCACTAATCACACGTTCACCTGAAACCAATCACACACACTATATAACACCCACTCAGATCCTGTTCAAACTGCCGAGTATTGTTTAAACATTTATGCTGTTTTGCGTAGCTACTTTACGGAGCCAGTTCTCTGTCCTTGTTTAAGTTTCTAGTTCTAGTTTCCTTAGTCTAGTCAAAGTCTTGCCTTGCCTGTTTTCTGATCTTCTGCCTGTGTATCTTGGATTAACCCTTTGCCTTGCTGTTTCGGACTGTATTTGCACAGTCCTGTTTATCGGATGTGCGCAGCATGTGCATAACGATGCTCAGAGCAGGCTGTACGGGGGGTAAATATACGGCCCTCAGACAGAACAGGCAGGGTGTCGATGAGTGACAGAGCAGAATAAGGAATAAGTGTGGATGCGCTGTCCTTGAAGGACGTTCAACTCAGTTTTGTTTATATTTTGCTTAGCCTATCATTTTAAATCACAGATGTCGTATTTTTTTATTTTTCTCTGCGACACTTTTCCTACTGTGTTAACAGAAAAATGTTAAACGAATTTAGTATTTTGACAAGATGAATAAAAATAGCTAATAGACAATTTTTGTACAACCTACATTTTTTTTTCTCTCTGCAACACTTTTTCCTATTGTGTTTAAATGTTAAACGAATTGTATCCTGACAAGA
>NW_015643585.1:339460-350664 GCF_001515625.1 Sinocyclocheilus rhinocerous | reverse complement strand
AAACGAATTTTGTATTTTGACAAGACGAATAAAAAAAGCTAATGGGCTATTTTTGTACAACCTACATTTTAATTTTTTTTCTCTCTGCGACACTTTTTCCCTATTGTGTTGTCAATGTTAAACGAATTGTATCCTGACAAGATGAATAAAAATAAGAAATAAAATTTTTGTACAACGTTTTTATTTTCTCTGACACTTTTTTCCTACGGTGTTGCATAAAATATTAAATATCTTAAGATAATTCATATAAATTCAAGTCAAAGTCAATAAATTCAAGACTCTTGACAAAACGAATAAAATAACATACAGTTTTGTGCAGACTACACTTTTATTTGTTAGCCTATCTCTCTTTCTTTCAGTAGCAGAAATTTAAATGTGAAATTTAAATGTGGAAACGAGATCTAAATTTAGCGGGAACGGTCGGGTCGGAAAGAAAATTATTCTAAGCGGACAGCGGGTGAACAAAGAGTGAATATATAGCGGGAGCGGGTGGGTGCGGAATATAACCTTGCGTGAGCGGGACTAAGTCCTGCGCAGACCTCTACTTTGATGAGTGATTCTCCGATTCTCAACCCGTCTGACAACCTAAGGAATTAGGGCGATCGGGGGAAACGCATATAGGCGAGCACTGGGCCAGTCGTGGGCCAGAGCATCTTGCTGTGTCGAGAAGTATATTGGGCAGTGAGAGTTGTCTTCTGAGGCGAAGAGGTCGACCTCTGCCCTCCCGAAGACTGACCAGATCTCTTGAACCGTTTGAGGATGTAGTGCCCATTCGCCCGGGGCTACTTTGCCTCTGGACAGCATGTCTGCTCCAAGGTTCAATCTGCCCGGCACATGAACCGCCCTTAACGAGGGGAGTTCTTTCTGTGCCCAAAACAGGAGGCGACGAGCCATCCTGTAAATCCTCACATGATGATTACATTATTTTAAATGAGTCTACCCCCCAAGATTACTGCTATAAACATTAGCCACTTCCAAAAGGTAAAGGGGGAGGTATTGCTTCAATTTATTACAATATTTTCAGTATTTCTCAGAGGGCGGGCTTCAAGTATATAATCTTCCTGATTTATCCCAATTCCTTAGCATTTCCAAAACCTCAGAACAACTTGATGTAACAGAAACTATGGACTCTCTCTTTTCTAGCATTTTAGATACGGTTGCTCCTTTACTCCTAAGGAAGATTAAGGAAAACAGTCTGACACCGTGGTATAATGAGCACACTCGCACCCTACAGAGAGCAGCCCGGAAAATGGAGCGCAGCTGGAGGAAAACAGAAATAGAGGTATTTCGTATTGCTTGGCGGGAAAGTACCATATCCCTCCTCTTCTGACTATTATTAATTCATCATTGTCATTAGGAAATGTCCCCAAAAACTTCAAACTGACTGTTATTAAGCCTCTCATCAAACAAACCTCAACTTGACCCCAAAGAACTAGTTAATTACAGACCGATCTCAAATCTCCCTTTTCTGTCCAAGATACTAGAAAAGGTAGTATACTCACAATTATATTCCTTCTTAGAGAAAAATGGTTTCTGTCAAAGATACTAGAAAAGGTAGTCTCCTCACAACTATGTTCTTTCTTAGAGAATAGTGGTATTTGTGAGGATTTCCAGTCAGGATTTAGACCATATCATAGTACTGAGACTGCTCTCCTTAGAGTTACACATGACCTGCTCTTATCATCTGATAGTGGTTGTATCTCTCTAAAGCTCTTTCTGATTCTGATTAGTGCTACTGGATCTTAGCGCTGCGTTCGACACTATTGACCACAACATTTTTTGAAAAGACTAGAAAACTTCGTTGGCATTAATGGAAGTGCATTTGCATGGTTCAAATCATACTTATCTGACCGCCATCAATTCGTAGCAGTGAATGAAGAGGTATCATATCGTTAGGCTGCATTAATTAGGTCAACCGGAACCGGGAACACTTCCCATAACACCCGATGTACTTGGTACATCGTTAGAAGAATGGCATCTGAGAACTGGCCCCCCGACTGAGGTTTTTTCTCCATTCGGTCACCGATGGAGTTTTGGTACCTTGCCGCTGTCGCCTCTGGCTTGCTTAGTTGGGGACACTTAATTTCCAGCGATATCGTTGACTTGATTGCACAGATACTATTTAACCTGAACTGAGCTGGATGATGACATCACTGAATTCAGTGATGAACTGCCTTTAACTGAAAATTGAGTGTTTACCATTGTAATTTTACATTTTTGACACATTAATTATTTTCCTAATTAATGCTGTACAGTTGCTTTGGCACAATCTGTATTGTTAAAAGCGCTATATAAATAAAGGTGACTATAGAACACTGCCACAGTACAAACATCTGTACTCTAAATATACACAGACAGAATCTCCAAAACACAAGTGCACATTATAAACCTTGCCTAACACACAAGACTACACATACAGTATACATACACAACACTAAAACAGAACATAGTCAAATAGTACATACAAAATGCACAGTTTATTAAAATGCTTGTCTTTGTTGAAAAAACATGAATAACAGTAAAAAGCAGAGAAGATAAGAAGAATAAACATATGGGATGAAAGGGAAAAACAGGTGAAAGACAGAGCGAAAAAACTGCTTTAACAATCTGTTTTGTATAAAGCACTATATAAATAAAATATAGGTGACATAGAGACTGGAAAGAAGGACAGACGGTAGAAAGATTTCCAGTGTGCAGAGTGGTACAACAGTTTTATAAAAAAAGACAGATTAAAACAACCATTATACATCCTTTATGATCAATGCTCTTGGTCTTAAACAACCAATACAGTATAAAACATGACAAAATAAAATTAAAATAAGTGCAACCAATTTCTACAAAATCATTATGTAAAAAAGTCAATTACATATAATAAAGCTGACACAGATATCAGTTCTGAGTTTTAACATGGTAAAAATTTCTATTGCTAAGGGCACCTGGACTCTAAGCAATTAATATCTTTTTTATTTTAAATCAATAATTTAGCAGCATGTGAAATTGTGCAATTTTTTGTCCCTCATTACATTGTTTACAGCCACAGAAAATCAGTTTTCTTTCTTTTTTAGAAATTAATTGACGCATAAGTGCATTTTAACATTATAATTCGTCTGCTCCAAAAATACTGACCCAAGAAATTTGGTGGTTCCTGGATGTACCACAACTGCGTGCAGTGACTGGTCAGAAAATACAGAAAATATCTATGACCAGTTCACATTGACATATTTGTTCTTGGTTATACTAATTACTGTACTTCACTGTGCAGTTAGTGGTAAATTGTTACTGTATCCAAATGCAGTTTTCTCATGAAGTTTTGAGATTTAGTGTTCTGTACCATCTGATAAAAATACACAATTAACAAATACGAATATGAATAAGAATATACATATCGTTTCTAGAGAAAAGGCACAGGTTTCCCAATTTCAGATTTCCTTCACTTTTTTTTTTTCATTTTCCACACAGCAATTCCATGACAAAAACCTGCCATATGAATAAATCCTCCATGACCTCAGCTGCCATAATAATAAATACATATACAAATAATCATAAATAAATGTTGAAATCAACAAGTGAATAAATAAAGGTTGGCATATTAGCACTATTTATGATGGTTTTGTCCTCCTTATTTCTGACATTTGACCCTTGTTTAGATGTCTAATATCACTCAACTGCCTCATTTAAGCACTTAAATTCTCATCTGTGAGAGTAGGAGGTTTCACATCAAAAAAAAAAAAAAAAAGTTTCAACCTGGGTATTACATAATTTCCTACATAATATGATGTTGAGAATCACCATTAGCCACTGGTCATATTCCATCACGGACCATCTGACATTACTCATTTAGACATGCTAACATCATGTGTATAGTAGTTGTGGTTAGTTCTTCCAGCTTGATGTGTGACAAAGATTCTACAGCAAATAAATAAAGTGGTTAATTTTCATTTAGAAACCCACCACTGCCAGCACACACACACACACATAAATTCATAATATATCAGATATTGAAAAGTCAGTTATGCTGCTGCTACATTTTTCCTCAGAGCTACAAAAAGGACCTTGCACACCAGCATTGTGTTGTCTACTGGCTGCTTTTTCAAACTGTAATTAAAACAAATGTAATTCTCAGCATTCTCAGTAGCTAAAAAAAACTAAACCTTTTATTTTATGCTAACTTAATGGTATATTTTCAAATGCCAAGTCCTACCACTGACTTGAGCTTGTGTTAACTTTTCATTAAAATTATTGCTCTTAATTCAAACTTGTTTTAGGATTAAAGCATAGTCAATGACTAGAATTTCCCTCAGATTTAAACACACTTTTGAGGGCACAGCACATCCACAAGCGATATCACATTTCCTTAAAGGTGAAATGCGTAATTTTTTGGATGTTTACTGTCATGTAAAAACTGTGTCTCTGTTGGACGCGTTTAAGCATCTCGTCCAGCACAACACAGCACTGGCTCAACCAATGTCAAGATTTTGGGGCAGGGCTATCTGTTTGACTGACTACTTCACCTTAAATTTAGGTACTATCGTTTCAATTTCAAAAGAGCCAAATTTTCAACCCAATCAATATAAAATTCAAATCTTACATGTTGAGTTCTCAAAGTTTTTTTTTTTTTAATATAATTCTTTTGCAATCATTGCAATATACAACCTTCAAAACTTTCAACATCCTATACTTCAATTCTTCTCTGACACTGAGAAGACTTTCAGCTGGTTGTGCTTTTTTGCATCAGGTTTGTATAGTGCTTTCCTGTACAAGGTTTGAAGGCTTCATTGTGATTGGTGGAGTTTGGGCATACTCCTGCAATGGACTTGTTGTCCCTAAACTCACAGACTGGCACTGGTATCTAGTCGGCTCAGAAAAAGGTGTAGTGGAAGAGACAAAGCTGTCCTGCATGGCTGGACTGCTCCTGCTGGTGAGAGGGGAAATTGGAAGGAGGACATTTCTGCTTCCTCTTTCTTTTGCCATTCCGCCTTTATGAGAGGGACCAGATTTAGGTGGGGAGAAAATGGGCGCAATGTGCACCCATGTTAGTCTTGAACCTGACCACCGGATAACCTTGTGCTCCAGGGTTTCACCAAATTGCTTGTCTGATTTGTTCTCGTTTGATAAAAGGGGAGGAGTCTCTGAAGAGCCCTCCCCTCCATCAACATATGGCCACTGATGTTGCTCTTCACAACATTCTAGTTTGGAGCTTTTACACACCATGAGAGGAGAAGAGGAGGGTGAATCTGTGTCTGACCAGCTCAATCTTCGCTTCTGCAAGAGCCAAGAGAGAATAAAAAAGGGCATCAATGTCTACAAAATCACACAGTATAAAATGGAGCGCACCAGATAATATGCTGTGTCTCTTGTGTGCATCTCTAACCTTGACTGGAATATGTAATTGGTCTTTGTGCTTGTGTGGGGGAGTGATATTGCTGCTGCCATGGGTGGAAATGTTTTGAGGTGAAAGGTCAGCAGGGTTAGGTGTCACAGAAACTTGAGCGGTCACTTGAGGGAACCAAAGCTTTAGCATCACCTCTATCTGCAGCAAAGTGGGTAAGTACTTCTCTCTGTAGAGAACAAGGGAAAGTGAAAAAAAGTTAAAAAAAAAAAAAAACAACAACAAACAAAGAGCACACAGTAACACAGACAAATATTCTGATATTGTCAATTATATAAGTAATTCGACTCATTCTGATGCCACACATTAGTGAAACGTCCATATTTAATGTGATGAACTACAACTGGTTACATCTGTGCGAATTTGACGGTAGAAAATTACTCCCAGCTGGTTTAATAATATATTTGGATTTTACAATTAGTTTGTGCATTATGAATAATATGAATAATAACAATAATTTGAGCAATAAGTGAACACTTCCAACAATATAACTTTTCAGCATCTTAATGAATCATTAACCTTGTTTAAGTAAGGGATAATGCATGGCTAGCATTAAATGATTTTAATGCACCATGTGGAGGCCAAGTGGTTGCCTCTGCAAAGTGCATTAAAATCGTTTAATGCAAAGCTAGCCATGCATTATCGCATTAGGTTATACCATGGTAATTTGCCAGCACTGAAAAGTTAAAGCTGTTAATGATGTTTGCAGTGCAATATTTGACCGAAAGTGTAAAAATGACGGTTATTTAATCAGTTAGGCCTACAGCTCGTTAGCGCCAGCATTCTGCCCGCTTCAAATCAGACACAGAGACGAAATAGTAAGATCACATTTATTTGAATGAATTATAGCATTGATTGATCAATCGAAAGAGAGAGAGAGAGATGACAGTTGTGTGTGCATTACTGGCATCTGCACATCTCTCTACAAACAATGAAGCTGTGTTTAAGTTACTACAAAAACAGCGATTTTACCACCTCGTTGCTGAGGAATATAATGTAGCTATTCAGTATCCAGGCTATTTTATTAATACAAGTTGCGGGGCAGCGCTGACAACAAGTTTCTGTGTGTGCAGCGCTATCTTTAATATCCGACCTCTCTCTCTCTCTCTGTGGTTTTGTGTGCATCAATTAAAGCAGCTCTTTAATATAGAACAGTGATTAAACTGACTTGGAACTACCTGTGTATTAAACGGTTTTAATGCATACCTGTCAGCCAATCAGAATTGAGTATTCAGACAGACCATGGTATAAAGTAGTTTTATAAATAGACAGTTGTTCACTATAGTTTATAATGCATTATGCATAAACTTTCATGTTAAAATGTATATGCAGATAAATGTGAATTAAATTAAGATTACATCCGTTATACTAAAATAACACTGCAATTACATTCAGCTTCAATTAAGTTCAGCACAAGTCTATCAGTGACTTGAGCTCTGCACTGTTGCCAAAAATCCAGTTATTATCAATGATGCACAATGATGCATCAGCACTTTCCACAATTAGTTTATCTCAGCAGCTGTAATAGTAAAAATGCAGTAAAAATTTAGGTTAGAAAATCCAAAATGAGAGCAACAAGCACCCATATCATGCTCGACTCAAATCAGCGAATGACCTCGTGTTCTGATCTTTACCCTCTCTCTCTCATCTGATTGGTCTGGGTTTGAGGTAAGAGGAGATAGTTCTTTCTTCTTTTAACAATGTGCAATTAGGAGGTTTGCAATAGCATAATAACTGTGATGTGAGCAATCAGTGACACAGCAGGAGGCACAATGGCCTACCATATTAAAGACTGAATTTAGAAAAAGGTTGGTTAACTTCAAACTTTAAAATAGAGAAAACAAATGAAAATACATGTTTTTTCCAATAATAATTAATCTATAACAACTTTTATGAATTACTGAGTAAAACTTCAATGAACAAACTGCCAAATTTGAAAAAATATGTCCTATTAATAGTTGTTTTGGTGGTAAAAATGTGAATCAAACAACTGATAAAGTTAAAAGGCAGGTTTTTCAGAAAATTAAATGTGAAAACCCCATAATGAAAGTCTCTTATGCTCACCAATCCTGTATTTAATTGATCAAAACAGTATTAAAATTGTGAAATATTATAACAATTTAAAATATATATTTTTTGGTAACAATGTAAAGTCTTCACTGTCACTTTTGATCAATTTAATGCATCATTGCTGAATAAAAACATTAATTTCTTTAAAAAAAAAAAAAACTTTACAAATGTAAATTCAATCAGTATAGCATGGTCTCATGTTTGATTCACAGAAAATTTGGTGTGAAGCTGCTAGTAGCAAATATAATCAATTTTCACAGACTGGCGTTTCACAAATTAAACTACTAATTGCTTAATTTTGGCTGTTTTGCTGGCTTTTTATTTGTAGCACCTTCTACAGAAAGTTCTGTTCTGATGTTTATACGTAAGTTGCATTAAGCTTAGATGTTGTTTAGAAGATGGACCCCTGATAATGTCATAAATACTTGCAAACAAAGAGACAAGATTATACCGAACAACTCTGAAATACTGCAAAACAAACTTTTTGCTTATTCTGTTATGATCTCAATAACATCTAATACAGTTCTTACTGATATTCACACTGTCTCACCCAATATGTGGTTTCTGCAGGACTCCTACAATCCTCTGAATTCTGTCCATTGCAACACTCTGCTGAAAACTGCTCAGACCTGCCAATCACAAGCAGTAAATGTACTGATACAATCTCAGTATTCATCAGAAAGAGTCAGATTAAATCACTTCCTGCACAGCCTGATGTTTTTCCGCTTGTGTATTGAAACATGCAATAACTGAAAACAATAAAGTAAATTGACATTTAGTTTTAATAAGGCCTTGGGCTGCACCTTGTCAGTGTTACATAAGAGGAAAGCACAGACACACAAAAATGAAAGAGTCAAAAAAATAAGAGAACAGAGAGAAATAAATAACAACACACATAAAAGGGTTGCTACACTCTAAACTATACAGTTTATTACAGGCCAATTACAGCTGTTGTATATCCTTACAAAGAGTGATGTTTAAGCCTAGACACACAAAGAAACAGTTTGCTTTTGTCTCACCTTTGTCAAATCGCCCTTTCTTCAGTCCATTTAGAAGCTCCAGCAGAGGCCGAACATACCCCTGGAGTTCTAAACACTGAGAGGGAGAGAAAGCCACGATCCTGATATTCAATTAATAACTCTTTAAGATCTTTTTTGCATCCGATATTAATATCGGTTTTAGGCAATTACATCACAAGTGGACAGCACTAAATGCATATGCAAATGGAGTCAAAAAGTTCTGGTGTAAACACTAATGCATCCTTATGTGTCCTGGTCTGTAGGACAGTGAAGGACCACCTGGTAATCAACCACTATGCTAAAATAAGGGTTTTCAACTTAGCTGTGTCTCCTATAGAGAAAATAATAATCTGTTCTCAGAACATGTTCTGTTTGCCTTAAATAAAAGTATTTGTCAGATAAATACAGTCAGGTCCACATATATTTGGACACAGGCACAATTTTTATTATTTTAGCTGATGACCAAAACATATTCAAGTTACATTTATATAATGAATATGGGCTTAAAGTGCACACTCTGAGCTTTAATTTGAGGGTATTCTCATCACAATTGGAGGAAAGCTTAAGGAATTACAGCTCTTTAATATGTACCTCCCCCCTTTTCCAAGGGCACATAAGTAATTGGACAGTTGACTCAAAAGCCATTTGATGGACAGTTGTGGGCTATTCCTTCGTTATTTCTACATCAATTAAGCAGGTAAAAGGTCTGGAGTTGATTCTAAGTGTGCCATTTGCATTTGGAAGCTGTTGCTGTAAACCCACATCATGTGGTCAAAGGAGCTCTCCATACAAGTGAAACAGACAATTGTTAGGATTCAAAAACAAAACAAATCCATCAGAGAGATAGCAGGAACATTTGGAGTGGCCAAATCAACAGTTTGGAACATTCTGAGAAAAAAAAAATGCACTGGTGAGCTCAGAAACATAAAAATGCATGGATGTCCACAGAGGACAACAGTGATGGATGAACGAAGAATCCTCTCCATGGTAAAGAAAAACCCTTTCACAACATCCAACCAAGAGAAGAACACTCTCCAGGAGGTAGGCGTGTCACTGTCAATGTCTACAATCAAGAGAAGACTTCACAAGTGCAAATACAGAGGGTTCACCACAAGGTGCAAACAAGACCAGATTAGACTTTGCCAAGCAACATCTAAAAAAGCCAGACCCACTTCTGGAAAAGCATTCTTTGGACGTCTGAAATTAAGATCAACCTGTACCAGAATGACGGGAAGAAAAAAGTATGGATAAGGTTTGGAACAGCTAATGATCCAAAGCAAACAACATCATCTGTGAAACATGGTGGAGCAGTGTGATGGCATGAGCATGCATGGCTTCCAGTGGCACGGGGTTACTGGTGTTTAGTGGTGACGTGACAGAAGACAGAAGCAGCCGGATGAATTCTGAAGTGTATATGGATATACTTTCTGCCCAGATTCAGCCAAATGGAGTAAAGTTCATTGGGCAGCGCTTCATAGTACAAATGGACAATGACCCAAAACATACAGCATAAGCAACCCGGGAGTTTTTGAAACTAAAAAAGTGGAATATTCTGCAATGGCCGAGTCAATCTCCTGATTTCAACCCGATTGACCATGCATTTCAATTGCTGAAGACAAAACTAAATACAGAAAGACCCACAAACAAACAACAACTGAAGTCAGCTGCAGTAAAGGCCTGGCAAAGCATAAAAAAAGGAAGCCCAGTATCTGATAATGTCCATGATTTCCAGACTTAAGACAGTAATTGCCTGCAAAGGATTCTCAACAAAATATTAAAAATGAAAATTGTATTTATGATTATATTTATTTGTCCAATTACATTTGAGCCATTGAAAATAGAGGAGGGGGCTGTGTATAAAAAGGGTTGTAATTCCTAAGCATTTTATGTTATATTTTTGTTCAACCCCTTGCATTAAAGCTTAAAATCTGCACTTCAATTTCATCTTGATTGTTTCATTTTAATTCTAATCTGGTGGCATACAGAGCCAAAATTTTGAAAATTGTGTCAGAGTCCAAATATATATGGACCTGACTGTACATTTAAATGTATAAAAGTACTGTAGATCATGTTATGTGAAGCTTGCACATCTTAAGTTCATTCAGTACAGGTACTTGACTACAAAACTGCTCTTCTGCTCAAAACATTGTTTACAGAATCAAAATTCTGAAATCTTTCATAATCAGTGCGTTGACATTCTGCAAAGTATTAAAACATCTCTATGCTTTAAAGGGGTCCTATTATGCTTTTTCAACTTTAGTTAGTCTCTAATGTTGCTGTTTGAGCATAAAAAAGATCTGCAAAGTTACAAAGCTCAAAGTCCAATTCAAAAGGAGATATTTTATTTAACAGAAATCACTTTTCAAAAACTACAACGAACGACTCGTTTGGACTACAACGCATATTTTCCGGGATTTGTGGTATCACAAATACCGACAAATGGGACGAGACCTGGTTGAGCTGCACTAAAGAAGGTAACGAGCGTTATCACTATGTCGGAGACAAGCTAGCTTTGCCAAGGCAGACGAACTTAGAGTGGTTACAATCACCCGGGTTTAAATCGCGCTGAAATGGATTTGATTTTGACGCAATATTTACACTGAAACTTGCACCCCAACCAGGCGCCGAGTGGTGCCAATCACAACACACACTGGCCCAGCTAACCAATCACAGCACACACTGGCCCAGCTAACCAATCACAACACACACTGACCCAGCTAACCAAT
>NW_015643585.1:325011-338502 GCF_001515625.1 Sinocyclocheilus rhinocerous | reverse complement strand
AATAAAAATAATAATAATAATAATAATAACAAACACAGAGAAGAAACATTAAAGTCAGTGTTCCTCCATCACTGTCTCCAGCTCATCTGTGATTCAGGGCCAGCATATGTCACACATTATTCTCGGATTTCTTTTGAACTTTCTTACAGATTCGCTCCTATTACACAATTCAGCAGTCGAATGACTGTCAAAACAAATATATAAATGCTATTCTTCATCATACATGTCAAAAACACACAGCCCCATTAGCTTTAGCGTTCATATGTCGCTGTGTCTGTTTCACGTGTCTGTGGCAAAACACAAAGAGCTCATTCTACACTCATTTCTAAAAAGCAATACCAGGCACAGAAAACACCTCTGTAGCGCAAACCATTAAAAATGAACATGTTAATGTTTATATTTCATACCTGTTCCGAGAATGACAACATCAAATTGAGATGGGAGAGTCTCCGCAGCCATCTTGAAACTACACACTGTCACGTGACACGCTATAGCGTGACGTACACTTTTTAGTACCTAAAACATACAGATTTAAACACACAGTAGCCAAAATGTACACAACATATTTTCAGAATACTGGAATCCTCCATATTTTAAAAGAAAGAAGAAGAAAAGAAACCTTAAAAATTATTCAGTCTTTTGTTGACATTTTCCACACGTCTCATATTCTTTGATTTCGCCTCCTGTTTATCGAAATTGGCTTAAAACCCTGTCTGTTTTTTTAATGGATATTAACTAGAAATATGATGAAGACGCCATTCATGAATATTATGCAGTTAAAGTGTTTTGATATTAATGTAACATTTACATGCAAGTATATTAAACATAAACATAGGCATACATAGAAACGGCAAGTGTCAACGATTTTAAATTTAATTTCACACAACATGACTTCATGTAATGTTCCAAAATGATTTTTTTTCTCTGTATAACGTACACTACTTTGCAAAAGCCTTAAACCAATATTTTCACCAAAAAAAAAAAAAAACCTTTTTAAAGGGGTCCTATTATGCTTTTTCAGTTTTTCAACTTTAGTTAGTCTGTAATGTTGCTGTTTGAGCATAAAAAAGATCTGCAAAGTTACAAAGCTCAAAGTCCACTTCAAAAGGAGATATTTTATTTAACAGAAATCACTTTTCAAAAACTACAGCGAACGACTCGTTTGGACTACAACGCAAATTTTCCCGGGATTTGTGATATCACAAATATCGACGAATGGGATGAGACCTGGTTGAGCTGCACTAGAGAAAGCAACGAGTGTTGTCACTATGTCGGAGACACGCTAGCTTTCCCAAGCCAGACAAACTTAGAGTGGTTACAATCATCCGGGTTTAAATCGCGCTCAAATTGATTTGATTTTGACGCAATATTTACACTGAAACTTGCACCCCAACCAGGCGCCGAGTGGTGCCAATCACAACACACACTGGCCTTGCTAACCAATCACAGCACATTTCGTCTTTCAGCAGGCGGGCCTTCATTTGATACAGGAACTATTCGTTCATGCCAGACTGGGGAGAGAGGTGTTGTAATAATGTCAAATATGTGAAAAATAATGTGTTTTTCGAACAACCTAGTATGACAGCCTGTTCTAGTACACCCCCAAAACAAAATCAAGACTTTGTAAAAGAGCATAATAGGACCCCTTTAAGAACATGCACAACCAATACACTGATGCAGTATATGACATAGGCAAGAAATTCAGAGCCCCTTAATCATAAAAAAAGTCACATTTGTGATCCATATAAATACTACAGGTAAAAAGTAATGGATCTCCACTGACTACATTTGATTGGACCACTCGACACAGATGTTAACACCATGTGTAAAGGGTTAAGAATTGGTAGAAAAATTCTCACCTTACGAGCAAACAGCAGGTCACCTTCAGTTCCTCCATTCTTCCCTTGCTCACTCTCTGAGTTACTCCATCCCAATACAGATGAAGATGACGAGGAGAGAGACAGATATGATGAGATGGATGAAGACGTTGACCTAGCATGACTGTTGTCCTGTGACCTCTCAGGGTCACTAGACACAATGAACCCATCACATGCCCACTGAGATCCAGGATGCTCCTGCTCCCTGTTCACACTGTGAACATTTCTGTTAGAGAGACCTGACTGAGTCAAATGGATTCCATGGGGCTTGTCCCTGTCCTCCAACAGGAAACCATCGGTTTCATCATCACTGAACATGAAATTGTTGTTGGAGCTTAGTGAATCCTGTGATGGCTGAGAGGAAATAGATTCTGTGGACTGCATGACTGTGGGAAAGAGAGATAGAAAAAAGAGGGAAATACCCTTAAAAGTCAAAGTTTTAAAATAAAAATGTATGTGTAAAAGGAATGCAAAGAAGAGAGAGAAGACAGAGACATGCATTAAAAAAAAACATAGTAGGCTGACTAGAGGGTATTTAACAAAATGTGCAAACTTCGGAAATAGTCGGAGACCACTAGATGCTTATGTATTGCATTTCATATATATTTTTTAATTCCAAATTTTTTGATGAGCATACAAATTTAAGTTAAATTAAATTTACATGAATGTCAGAATGTATGCATGTCTACATGCACTATTGGTACACTTTGTGCTAAAAGAAATCTGACCTTCAATGGGCAATGCCACAAATTTGCAATAAAAATTGTAATATGTCTTATTCATTTATCAGTTCTTTATGTTACACTTTTTTAAATGCTAAAATGTTCTGTTTATTTCCAGGTTCAAATTAGATCTGAAATACATTTCCATTATAATCTCTAAGATCATATTGCATATTCAAAAACCATATTTCAAATCAATTTAAATAAACCAAATTTCAGTTTTAAAATGTATTTCATTAGGAGGGTTTCAATAACAGGAGCAATATGAACAATCAACAACACAATAGGAAGCACAATGGTTTTTCCATTATTAAAGACTGAATTTAGATAAAAGTTTCCCATTCAAAATTTATGAATACAAATGGAAATGAAATGACTTTCCAATAATTAATCCACAATGACCTTAATAAATTCCTGAGGTCAAATAAAATCAACAAAATGCCAAAACTTGAAAAAATTAATGTGAATCAAACCACTGAAGTTAGGTTTTCCATAATAATATTATTATTTTTTAAGTAAACCTATGATGAAGATGTCTGCATTTATTTGATAAAAAGCACAGCAAAAACAGTAATACTGTGAAATATATAACAATTTAAAATAGTTGTTCTATTTTAATATATTTTAAACTGTAATTTATTCACGTGATTTCTTTATTTTACACTTTTTTGAAATTCTTCCAAGGTTCAGATTACATTTAAAATCTCAGATTTTCATCGTAGTCTTTCAGACCCTACTGCATATTGAAAAAGAAACCCTATTTCAATCAAATCAAATACACCCAATTTCATTATTAAATTTATTTCATCCATACTGTTTTGTCTGATCCAGTACAGAGTACATGGTGTCTGTCTAGACCCTCTGAGATCACAGAAAAGAGAGGAGCATGCATGCCTGTGCAAAAGTGTGTAAGTGTGTGCATGATTCGGTTGTGTAAGTGTGTATCGCCTAGAGCAGGAAAATAGGGGGAGGGGGTGCAGCAGGATGCTTTAACACTAGTGGTTAAAGAAGGCAGCTAGGGTCTCTCTACTTCTTCATTTTCTCTCTCCTCTCCCTCTGGCAAATACACACACACACACACACACAAGGACAGGGTAGAGGCAGCAGCATAACACAAACACACTCACTTTTGACTGCCTCATGTGCCTTTCCCCTCCCCCAACCATTTTTAATGTCTGTCTCTTTCTCTTCAAGTGTGCCTCTATTCATCGCAACCCATATTAAAAACAAAGTATATCTCTTTCCTCCTGTCTTCCTCCAATCCATTTCACTGTCTACTCTTCACATTCAGTATGTAACTCTCTCTCTCTGCTGCTCAGACATTAAGCAGCAATGAAAATGACAGTTGTGATTTGGGTCACTTAAGCCTTTGGTTGTATTGTTCTGTATATATACACACTACACATAAACATACATATACAGTTCCCCTAATTGCAGTTATATATATATATATATATATATATATACATATTCTTATATTTTAAATGTAACTGCACACACATACATAGATTGCACAGACAGTTACACTCACATATGCCGAGTTGCAGGAACAGGATACATACATGAACACTGTATCAAATAACAGCTTACCAATGTCAAAGTGAGCAATCTAAATTCTATTCACTACTATCCCTGCTTGGTATGCACCCTAACAACGAATTTTTTAATTATAATAAAAGATTACTATAAAAAAAACATACCTCAACTTCAGGGCACCTGTGCAAGCAACGCAAACCCTTTCCGACGATCCCGTCTACTGTACCCCACAGATCAGCTCCCTTTCTGGGCTCACTCTCTCTCCTCACTTTCCGAGTGTCAACATGTGCATGGACACACGTGCCCAATTTAGTGCCATCCACGCACAGCCTCTCTTTGGCCGCTGCAGTCAGATAGTAACAGTCTTATTGGCTTACGATCTAGCCAGTAATTGTTCCGCTCTTCTGCGACTGGCCAGTCGATGACTCGTAGCTCCGCCCATGCGTGTGGTATTTGTGTTGGCATGGGCGCAGCGGAGCAGAAGTGTAAACACGCGCAGGTCGAAAAGATACAGTACGCTCAGCTTGTGTGTGTGCGTAATGTACATAGGGCGCATTCACTCTTGTAATGGGAAAGGAGCAAGATCATTACGCAAGGCAATCATACAATCATAACTTCATTCTCACTATCTCACTATCACGTGGTAAGCGTCCACTGAAAGAGCTAATCTACTGTACAGACTCCATGTAAGACAAGTCAACTGACACACGTGAACCTCTGTCTTTAGTCTCACCTGAACAACATTAAAACATATGAACAAGCTTTCGTCAAGGTTAGCACTACATTTGTAGAGGTCTTATAGCTGATTTTTTGTTTTGCATTTTAATGAATTAAAAAATTATAAAAATGAATGACGTTTTCTTTGTTCAACATATTCTTTAAAACATTTTCCGCACCTATGCTGGTTTTTAGCAGCCATGTCTCGATATGTTAGGGCATAAAGTATACATTCAGTATGAACAGTATGAGAGTCTCAAACAGGCCCATGTCTCAAACATGGACTATTAATTAGGGAACAGAAAGTGCACTATGAGCAAAGCTGTCATGCTGTTCTCATAGGTGTATGAAGTAATAACCTTAATCTTAACGTTAACCTTTACATACTTCTTTTTTTTTTTTTTTTTTTTTACATTTAAATACTTCAATTAGAAGATTACAGACATTTCTCTTGAGGGTTTGGTCTTATTCTGGGTTCGTTCAAAAACAGAAGGTCTTTTTTACAGCTCTTCCATTGTGTAATCAATAAACACATACATATTACAGAATATACTCCAGAAGAATGGGCCTGCCCTGTATCCCTTTAAGAGCAACATGCACATGGACGTGAACTGCAGCCTGAGAGATTTGTGAATGAAATCCATAGCCACGCCTCTAATACGGAATAGGCCAATGAAAATTAGGATAACCATTCTAACACGCCCTACTCGCTAATGATTGACCAATGGCGAAAGCTTCATGGATAAGGAGCGTTGCGTAAGACTGTGCAACGGCTTCACGTTGACACAGATCACTACGCTGTTAAATTTAGATAGGAGGAACGGATTGGAGTACCGAAACTGAAACGTTAAATTAATTTTTTTTTTTTTAATAACTGAGCCGTTAAATCTAAAATGTGGCGAGAGCAAATGACATCGTGGCATGAAAATACACATGAAAAAAGTCTCACAAGAGGGTACTGCTGCATTACATTTACTACAGAGGAGCACATTAGAATTATGAGGAACTATTTCCAGTGGAAATAAAGGGAATCCAAAGCAAACAGAGATTAATTAAGATTAATTAATTATTGGTCAATTAATTTAATATAAAAAGCCAGAAATTCGTTTAATAATTCCTATAATATTAAATAAATCTTAATAAATATTTCTTAAATAAATCAGAGGGCCAAAACACGTGCATACACATGTGCATACAGGTAGCCTGTATAAGATCACAATCACAATAACAATAACAGTAAACACAAAGACAGCACAGGAGAACTATATCTATTTATAAAATTTAGATATCATATTTCAAAAGCTGACGTTTAACATTTAAATACAAAGACGAGGTTGTAGAAATTATAGGATGGAAATTACTGCCCTCCAGCGTTTGAAAAATGAAGCGCAATAAGGCGTTCAATGAGGTCATTGAACTCTGGGCTTAAAAACAGACGTTTTAAACTTTGTAGAAATATTATTTTCATATTCAACACAAAATGTATTTACTTTTTAGGACGCATTTAATCCAGTTACATTTTATTCCACTTGGGAAATTCAAATATCCAAATGGCATGTCCCTGTTAATTCAGTTGTTTCAATCAGTGTCAGGGGCGCCGTAACGGGGCGATTAGGACGATTCCAAGGGCAAGGCGAGGCAGAGGGGGCCTGGGACGCATTTTTTTTAACGAGAGGGAATGCGATCGTGATCGGCGGCCGGGTCAATGATGTTCAGGGGGCCGGGAAACCATAGCGGGGCCCCTGATCAGTGTATACGTGACTCATCTTTCATTACCATATCATTGTTTTGTTTTTATAATAGCATACATACTTTTTTTTATTAATTACTATGAATTTTTAACAGCACAGAGAAATAGTTACACATGCTAAATTTGTCAAATAGCAATTGTAGTTTGCAATAGATGAGCTACATCAATTCTGCGCTTTCTGTCCTCTCTGGTCTCCCTCTCACGGTCTCTATTCATTCTCTTTATTATCACCTCAGTACCCCTTCAGTCAGGCTTTCCCTGCTCCCCCTCAGTCCTCCCCCCTCAGCTAGTTGTGTCATACACATTTTTCAGTGTCCAGCAGCAAGTGATTTTCTCGTTCACTTGTCCTTTTCTCCTTTCAGTTCTCTCTGTTTCTCTCTCTTTCTTCTGTGACATGTGATGGCCTCTCTCTTCCACAATTCAGCTCACTGGACCAAATCACTCAAATCCAGAAAAGGAACACAAATAATTCTTTCTTTGTGAACATTTTTGGATACATTTTTCAAGTTGTTCTGCTACAGACCTGTTAAGATTTTCCCACCATTTTTCTAGTGTACTGGTGTGTCTATAGTTTTCTTATTGTATGAGTGTGTGGAGAGGAGAGTGAAAGAATGGACCTTGTCTGGATAACAGTGGCTTTTTTTCTCTTTTACAGGTGTTTGGAGTGCTCAGGAACTGGTAAGACTTTGATTATCTATGTAATATTAATGAAGTGACCTGTTGTAACAACGTTTTGGTGATCACTGCTACTGAACACAGATGAAAATACTTATTTGCTTTTTGATGCGTCAGTAACTTTGAATTGTTATATAATTAAACTATCCTAATGTGCTAGTCACTGATGGTCTTTTTTGTAAGTCTTAATAATTAGGTTGCAATTTAATTGTTCCCTGAAATACACAGGGAATCTGTTTTAACTTTTGTGTGTTCTTCCTTTTTTTTAAGCTAAAGAATGGACATATGCAGGTAACACAGTTTTTAAATTTTTCCCACTCTCTGTGATTTTGTCACAGATTTGGTGTAATGTTGTGATTAGATTATCACAGATAACCTGCATAATAGTATATACGTTTAAATTGCTTTGGTTCAAAGCTTCTGTTGATTTCTGGAAAGGAACATTTCCATATTTTCATCAAACTTACCTTTTTTGTCCCTCAGATTCATTTTCTGTTCAAACTGTGTTACTTCCAGTTCATCTCTTCAATAGTTGCATTGCATAGTCACATGGACTTTAAGAGTGAAATAGAAAAGAGAGAGCAGGTGTCAGCAGGTGCAATAGGTTGCATATAGTAGTACATAGTACAGAGCTTAAAATTAGTGTTTCCATTTGATAAAAAAATAATGTCATGATAAAGAATTGGGAGACTGCTCTGCTTGGCGCACAAGCACTGCAATTCACACACACAAACACAGCTTTACATGCTTCAGTGTGTTAATTGTACAGTGATGGTTCAGTCAATATTGCTTTAGCATGTGATCAGACTCTAATAAACCTGTGTGAGTGGATTTTAAACAAGAATAGCCTACTTCACAAAATTCCATACACCCACACAAATGCCACAATTTCAAGTATCTTCTGAGCAAAGGCTTATTTATTGATTGAATGCAATAAAGTTCAAATACAAAATGTATTATTTTTCTGCAAAGGAATACCATTTGGGAGAAACCATTATGATCTTGTGACATTCTTGGCATAATAAGGCCTCTGGAAAAGCTTGTTCAGCTGTATTTGCAATGCATGTGCTAAACTGTTAGGCTATATAACGTGATCTCATGAGAATTCCTATGTATTTTACGTAAATGTGGTTCTACAAAACATACATTTACTTACGTTTTCATAGGCACTAAAACGTACAATACTAACATATTTACAGCATTTTAACGTATAATTTATTTAAATTTTTTTTTTTTTAGCATTTTTAGCATTTAACGTAAAATACTGACGTATTGACGACACCGAAACAAAAATTATTTAGCCTATATGAACAACTTTACAGACGTATTGAATCCTTATGAATAACCTATTGAGATCGCGGCATTAACTTTTTATTATATTTAGTTGTCATATCAATGGCATTATGTTTTTAATTGTATTATTTATAGCTTACTCATAACATAGCCTAATGTTAAATAAGACTACACTTTAAACCCTTAAAATTAATAACATTTCTGCAATCGTTTAACCATCACTTAGGCTATCATGTAATATTTACTTTGTTTGTCCTGGGACACGAAAAGCGTTTTCTTTGAGAAGCTGTTACTGACAATAGAACCATAAAATACACCAAAAACGCAACTTCCACTTTATTCCACGACTGCGAGGAACAGAACCAAACTCAAGCCTTTATTTAGCGATCTTCGTCTCCAACTTGAGCAGCGAACGTAAGCAGCAATACCTGCGCTGACGCGCTCATTACAAATTCAAAAAATGCCGCTTCAAGAAGCTTTACAACCGTTTACTGCAGTAAAATCGAACGTTCATTGGCTCTCGCCTGCGTCAGGCCGTCTAATGGCGCTTTTCCACTGCATGGTACGGCACGGTACGGCTCGGTACGGTTCACTTTTGGGGGGTTTTCCACTGGGTACAGTACCTGGTACCTGGTACTTTTTTTAGTACCACCTCGGTTGGGGTTCCAAGCGTACCGTACCGTTACCAAAACGTGACGTGTAAACTCTGCTGATCACGGATTGGCCGGAGAGAATCGTCACTACCTGCGTCACTGAACTTGCGACACAAACACAAAAGAAGCGCTAGATTTAAATCAGCACAGCCAGCGAAGGATCAAACGCAGCCGTTTTGAACGAGTGCACCTTTTTTTAACAACCAAAAAGTGGCTGTTCCCCCTGTTGAGGAAGTACAGACGTTCCTCTCGTTGATAGCAGAGGAGCGGATCCAGCGAGAGCTTGATGGGGCGACGCAGAATGAAAAAGTTTTTTAGGAGTCGCGGCAATAGAGGCGGCGCAACTATAACGACATGTGAATAATCCCGCCCATTCTAAAGCGATACTAAACTGCAGTGGAAACGCAAACCGAGCCGAACCGAGCCGTGCCGTACCGTACCGAGCCGTACCGAGCCGAGTCGTACCACGCAGTTTCTGGTGAGGTGTGAATGAGAAAAGTGCGCCTTCATTTTCAGCATTAACAACTTAAATTCTGCTCTGCACCTCACACAAACCTACTGTATTCCACCAGAGAGGACTGCAGCTGCAATTCATTATCATTTGGACTGCTTTTGTTATTTTTTACAATAAATAAATTACTGTGATTGAACGTATCTTTTCGTATGTTTTTCTTTATACTGTACATATTTTTAAGTAATAGTTATGGCTAGGTTTAGAGGTAGAAGTGGGATTAAGGACTAAAAAAATAATGATTTTCTGTTCAAAAACCAATTATTATTATTATTATTATTATCATCATCATCATCATCATCATCATCAATATTTAAAATAGTTGGGTCAATTTTTTCAGGATTATTTGATGAATAGAAAGATCCAAAGATCAGCATTTATCTGAAATAAAAAGGTTTTGTAACATTATATATTGTGCCATTTAAAAGCTTGGAGTCAGTATATTTTATTTTATTTTATTGGGAATGAAATTATAGATATTAATACTTTTATTTAGCAAGGATGCTTTAAATTGATCAAAGGTTATGATAAAGACATTTATAATGTTACAAAAGATTTCTGTTTTAGATCCAATTCTACTCAGCTGTTTTCAACATAATAATAATAATAATAATAATAAATGTTTTTTTGAGCAGCAAATCAGAATATTAGAAGGATTTCTGAAGGATCATGTGACTGGAGTAATTATGCTAAATATTCAGCTTTGAAATAACAGGAATAAATTACATTTTTAAATGTATTCAGATAGAAAGCAGTTATTTTAAATAGTAAAAATATTTCACAATATTACTGCTTTTGCTGTATTTTGGATCAAATAAATGCAGGCTTGGTGAGCAGAAGACAGTTCTTTAAAAAAAACATAAAAATCTTACTGACTGGTAGGTTAAGGGGGTCTAAAAATCTAAATGCATTGATACAAATAGCTTAATGATATAAAAGATTTGTAAATATTTTACATTTTTTAGCTAAAAATACATAGCAATTTTTACGTTTTAAACGTTGCAATACATGCAAATTGTACATTTCAGTATTCAATTCGATTCAAGTTTATTTGTATAGCGCTTTTCATGATACAAATCTTTGCAAAGCAGCTTTACAGAAAATGTTATGTTTCTACATTATATTTAGGAGTAGGTTATTATTAGTGGTGACTATGGCAGAAATGTACAGTAAAAATCATGCAGTTAGTTACAAATTACATATTATCAAACAGACGGTGAATACTATTAACTGAAATGATTATATGTTGCGATTAAACTTTGCGATTGTGATTAAATATTGTGATTAAGCAAAATGTGGTAGTTTTATATGGTGTTCCAGGGTTAGCATCATCTGAGGTCTTCTGGGGGGTTGGTATCATCTCTTCTTAGGTGTTCGGTCATCTCAGATCTTCGTAAGGGTTGAATCCTGACTGAAGCTTGCGTAATTCCTAGTTGCCTCAGGATTCAAGTCCCGTGCCAGAAAGAGAGAAGCAAATGCAGACGAAATTAGCGTTGCTGCTGTTCCAACCAAGCAAAGATGATGTGTTCAACCCAAGCAAAAGAATGATAATGTGCATTTGATCAGATATAGCTGAAGTACAAAGTTATGAGATGCATTATGTGATTGCTTGGCTAAAAAGATGTGTCTTTAATCTAGATTTAAACAGAGAGAGTGTGTCTGAACCCCGAACGTTATCAGGAAGGCTATTCCAGAGTTTGGGAGCCAAATTTTAAAAGCCGAAAAAGCTCTACCTCCTTTAGTGGACTTTGCTATCCTAGGTACTACCAAGAGTCCAGAGTTTTGTGACCTTAGGGAGCGTGATGGATTGCAGCATGATAGAAGACTAGTTATGTACGCAGGAGCTAGACCGTTAAGGGCCTTAAAAGTAAGTAGTGATATTTTGTAACTGATGTGGAACTTAATAGGTAGCCAGTGCAGAGACTGTAAATTTGGGGTAATATAATCATATTTTCTTGACCTGGTAAGGACTCTAGCAGCTGCATTTTGGACTACCTGTAGCTTGTTTATTGAAGATGCAGGACAACCACCTAGCAGTGCATTACAATAGTCCAGTCTAGAGGTCATAAATGCATGAACTAGCTTGAACTATGCATCAGAAACAAGTAACGTTCCGTAGCTTGACAATGTTTCTAAGAAGAAAAAGTTTTTGTAACATGAGAAAAATGATTTTCAAAAGACAAGTTGCTGTCTAATATAACACCCAAATTTTTGACTGTAGAGGAAGTAAAAGTACACCCGTCTAGATGCAAATTGTAATCCAAGAGATTCTGTGTGCATGAACTAGCTTTTCTGCATCAGAAACAGGTAACATGTTTTGTAACTTGGCAATGTTTCTAAGATGGAAGAATGCTGTTTTTGTAATATGGGAAATATGATTTTCAAAAGACAAGTTGCTATCTGATATAACACCCAGATTTTTGACTGTAGAGGAAGTAACTGTACATCCGTCTAGTTGCAAATTGTAATCCACGAGATTCTGTGTACTGTCTTTTGGTCCAATAAGTAATATCTCTGTCTTATCCGAATTTAATAGGAGAAAATTATTGGTCATCCAATCTTTTACATTTTTAACACACTCTGTTAGCTTAGATCATTTAAAAGTTTCATCTGGTCTTGTAGAAATATATAGTTGAGTATCATCAGCATAACAATGGAAACTAATCTCGTATTTTCTAATAATATTACCAATGGGCAACATGCATATTGAAAATAGCAGAGGGCCTAGGAGAGATCCTTGTGGCACTCCATATTTCACTGCCGATAATTGAGATGATTCCCCATTTAAATAGACAAAGTGATAACGATCGGACAGGTAGGATCTAAACCATCTTAAAGCCTGCCCTTGAATACCTGTATAGTTTTGCATTCGATCTATGAGTATGTCATGATCTGTAGTGTCAAATGCAGAACTAAGATCAAGTAAAACTAGCAATGAGATGCAGCCTTGGTCTGACGCAAGAAGCAAGTCATTTGTAATTTTAACAAGTGCAGTTTCTGTGCTATGATGGGGCCTGAAACCTGAAGCCTGAAATTCTTCATAGATATCTTTTTTGTTTTGCAGGAAGGAGCACAATTGAGCTCACACAACTTTTTCTAAAATTTTAGACATAAACAGAAGATTTGAAATGGTCTGTAATTTGCCAGTTCACTAGGATCTAGTTAAGGTGTCTTAATAAGAGGCTTAATAACCGCCAGCTTCAATGGTTTTGGGACGTGACCTAGAGATAACGACAAGTTAATAATATTGAGAAGTGGTTCTTCTGCTACGGGTAACAACTGTTTCAGTAATTTAGTGGGTACAGGGTCTAATAAACATGTTGTTGGCTTAGATGCAGTGACAAGTTTATTTAGCTCTTCTCGTCCTGTAGTTGTAAAGCACTGCAGTTTTTCTTTGGGTGCGACGAATGAAACTGTATTACAAAATGATGTAGATCCTATATTTGTTATTGTATATCTGATGCTATCTATTTTATCAGTGAAGAAATTCATAAAGTCATTACTATTAAACTGTGAAGGAATATTTAGGGTGATGTCTGATTATTTGTTAATCTAAAACCTTGGATTGTTTTGGTTATTTTCTATTAGTTTGCAGATATGCTCAGCCTTGGCAGCTTTTTAAGCCTGTCTATAGCTGGACATAGTGTTTTTCCATGCAATTCTAAAAACTTCCAAGTTAGTTTTTCTCCATTTGCGCTCAAAATTACGAGTTTCTTTCTTGAGAGAATGGGTATTACTGTTGTACCATGGCGCAGTA
>NW_015643585.1:317992-324682 GCF_001515625.1 Sinocyclocheilus rhinocerous | reverse complement strand
TATTGTATTTCTGATGTTATCTATTTTATCAGTGAAGAAATTCATAAATTCATTACTATTAAACTGTGAGGGAATATTTAGATCGGGTGGCGTCTGGTTATTTGTTAATCTAGCCACTGTGCTAAATAAAAACCTTGGATTGTTTTGGTTATTTTCTATTAGTTTGCAGATATGCTCAGCCTTGGCAGCTTTTTAAGCCTGTCTATAGCTGGACATAGTGTTTTTCCATGCAATTCTAAAAACTTCCAAGTTAGTTTTTCTCCATTTGCGCTCAAAATTACGAGTTTCTTTCTTGAGAGAATGGGTATTGCTGTTGTACCATGGCGCAGTACTTTTTTCTCTAACCTTTTTTAATTTGATGGGGGCAACAACTTCTAATGTGTTACAGAAAATAGTGCCCATATCGCTAGTCATTTCTTCTAGTTAATGTGTATTTATGGGTACACAGAGCAGTTGAGATAAATCAGGCAGGTTATTCGTGAATCTATCTTTGGTGGTTGGAACAATGGTTCTACCTGGACGTTAACGTGGAGCCATATAGTTAATATCAGTAATACATATCATGCACGATACAAGGTAGTGGTCAGTAATATCATCACTTTGAGGTAAAATCCCTATATCAGCAAGATCAACTCCATGCAATATAATTAAATCTAGCATATGATTAAAATGATGAGTGGGCCTGGTGACATTTTGCTTGACTTCAAAAGAGTTTAATAAGTCTGTGAATGTAAGTCCTAACGCATCATTTGTATTATCAATGTGAATGTTAAAGTCTCAGATGATTAGCGCTTTATCAACATTAACTAGGGTGACCATACGGGCCATTTTTACGGGACGCGTCCTTGCCAGGATTTCTATATTGCCTAAAATATCCAGGTTTTGGCTGTTTTGTGCAGATCGATCGTTGTATGCAGGGTGCGAACTACGGGGGAGCTAGGGGGAGCTCGGCTCCCCTTAATAAGACATGGGCTCGCCTGAAAACGGGATTTGTGAAATTTTTGGGGGTCTCAAAAAATATTGACAATGTGTTATTTTGACGTGCAATTTCAGTTTTGTGTAATGTGATCATCGTGGATTATTATGTGTAAAATTGCAAAAATATCATTCATTCATGCATGACGGCGATTTAAACCTAATTCACTTCAATAAAGATAACTATACATGCTATTCTTGTCATGAGCATCAAGGTGTGGGGGCGCTGCGGTGCAAATTCCACTCATGTTTAGTACATGTTAACTCAAAGATCCGTAGAAAAAATATAAACGCTGGACTCTGTGGTCGATTCTGTGTTAAGGTAAGGCATGAAATTCGCAATTATGTGTTGTGGCTGGGTTGTTAAAGGTCTGCGTGACTCTCGATGTCTTAGGCCTAATTGAACGGAGGAATTATGGTATTCTTCTGTAGCCTGACAACGAGTAACTTTAACCGTTGTTCATGTGAACTCAAAGACAGCCCGATGCTTTGTTTATAGACTATTTGTGGGTGGCTGTTTGTTGTTTCACCTATCAATTCATGTCGATAAAGTATAATAGGGTAAATCCTGTATAGTGATTTATCCTATATAGTGCTATATAGTGCTTGCATAAAGCAAGTAGTGCATACAAAGATACATAACAGCTAAGTTACAAGTGTAAGTCATTGTAAGCCCTCTTTTGAGGCACGCGCACGAACACCCCGCCCCCCGACTGTAATGGCTGCTGAAAATTCCGATGCATCACAGGAATAAATGACATTTTAAACATATTACAATAGAAATTTATTAATAGAAATTATTCAAATATATTACAATTTTAATTATATTCCACAATATTACAGTTTAATTGTATTTTTAATCAAATAAAAGCAACTTTAGTGAGCATAAGAGACTTCTTTCAAAAACATTTTTAAAAAAAATCTTGCTGACCCCAAACTTTTGAACAGTAATGTATGTTCGCACAATGGAGAAAAAAAAAAAAGTGTATAAACAATTTTCTCTCAGAAATTGTAAGAAACTGCAAGTAACACATTGAATTAGTATTATATATATATATATATATATATATATACACATATACATATACATACACACCTTGCTACGTGTACTGCGTTAGGCTAACCGAGACTTGTCATTTGCACTTATATATTGTTGCTCTTTTGTTAGTTTTGACTGCTTTTATTGTCCTCATTTGTAAGTCGCTTTGGATAAAAGCATCTGCTAAATGACTAAATGTAAATGTAAGTTGTATTAAAAATATTTTATGGCATAACACCCATATCTGGTAGGCTACTTAAGTAAAAAGTCGAGTTTTTATGTCTAGTTAATAAATTACACTATTAGTCTACTTTGCCCATCACCATTTATTGATCAAATAACAATCTATAAAGGTGCAAAACGCATTTACTTAGGCTACATGCTTATAACAGTAGCTTAGTCTAATAAACTCATTTAGACCAAAATACAGTAGTCATTTGGTTTGAGCCAGGTTTCAGTGAAGCTAAGCAGAGTACATCAAAACTATTATCTGTGATAATTTCATTTACAATAACTGCTTTGGGTGCGAGTGATGTAAGGTTTAGGAGCCCAAGCTTTAAAAATTGGTTTTGTTCATTTATTTTGCATTTTTCCGGTTTAATCATAAAAACTTACAAAAATGTACATTTTGTGCTTGTAAACGTTACATACTAATCCGTACATATAAACAATTACACCAGGCTGCATGTATAATAAGGCCTAATCAGTGTATTGCTAAATACACAACAGCAAATAATGGTTTCAGCAAATAATGAGGGTGAATCTGCAACCTGCCAAGAACTTGTCTAGGTTATATTTAACTTACAAAAAAAACAAAAAACACTTGACATGAAAATTTTCAGAAATGTTAATTCTGAACCCATTAATTCTGAACAAAATGTTACTTGTTTGAGTGATGCTTTGTTCTCTGTCCATGTTTGGGGAAGCATGCAAGAGGTAAACTGGCAGTGGCCTGGAGTATGTCAGTTGTCATAGAGATCTCCTTGGCAACTACAGATCAACCAGAGCAACTCTGCCACCCCCTCCCCACTTTTTGGAGTTGAACAGGGGTTTGGGGGGATATTCTTGGTGAACAGTGAGATTGAGTGGGCCTCTAATCCCTGTGTATACAGAACTGACTTGGCACCAAGCTGAAACACTCAGACTGATATGCAGACGTTTTCTTGTAATGTACAATAAAAATATTTATTTTAGTAAACATATTGAAATCTTTTTTTGGTCTCTTTTATGTTGATCTGTCCCTCCTTTGTCTTTTAACATCTAAATTCACTACAGAATGTTTCAGCACTGAAAAAATGTGTGTGTGTAGTCTATGCTTTTGTAACCACGTGTCTCCTCATTAACTTTGCATGACTTAACACTTAGCTAATACTTCATTATGAGCTTCCATAACATGTTATAAAGAGTCAAACAAACATTTTCTTATATGCTGTTCATTGATTTTTCATTGATTGACTTCCACACCCACATTCACCTCGCTGTATCACCCTTATGTGTTTGTGTTAGGTGCTGTGGGACAGCCAGAATGGACTGAGTTCTTTCCTGACTGTGGTGGTTCTAGTCAGTCACCCATAAATGTGGACACATTGCAAACACTGTATGATCCAACGCTAATCCCCGTGCAGCCCCTGGGATACAACCATTATGGGAAGAGGCCATTCACCCTCTACAATAATGGCCATACAGGTAAATTTGTCTTTTGTTACCCATTCAAAATGGTCTCAGACTTAGACACAGACAGAAACTATGAAACTCTGCCATCCAGTACTTTTCACAATACACATGGTTTCAAGCAGCTTCATATAATATTTTTATGTTTATAATATCGTTATGCCTCATAGTTGCAATTTAGCAAATTCAAGCTATTTTGCAACTATAAGGTATGAAGATATTAAGATTTAGAAAATAAACTTTAGATAAAGTGGCCTGAAAAAGTATTTGGATGCTTAAGTCACACTTAAAAATTCACAAATGTCTTTGCATATTGCAATGACATTTATACGTTTGAGTGTGACTAAAGTCTATGTCACTGTGCATAAAACTGTGTGACAGCGAAATACTGTTTGCTAAATATGACCCTTTCCTCTTAAACCTCCCACTTGTTTTCTCACACAGTGCAGATGACATTGCCACATTGGATGAGCGTGGTTGGGTTGCCATGGCATTATAGTGCTGTACAGCTACACCTGCACTGGGGTAGTGAAGTGGGAGTGGCTACAGGAAGTGAACACACCATTAATGGACAGAGCACTGCAGCAGAGGTGTGTGCTTGTGTTGTGGCATGCATAATGCAATGTTTTTAGTCATTTTTGCAGATTTGTGTGAACAGGGATAATTTTGACAATATTATTGTCTGTATGTGAAACTTTTCGAAAAAGCAAATGAAATCACATTTTTGTATAGTACAATCATTATTGTATAAACTTACCCCGAGAAGCATTGCTTTAAGGCCTAGAGATGAAGTCAGGAGCCTCACAGGTGCTGATTCCAATGTTTCAAATGGAGACCTAGTGAGCTCTTCCAAGACAGGATAAGTCCCAGGAAGGAACAGAAATGGAACAGAAAGGTCTCAATAGTCTCGCACCACGCATAACATGTAAGACAAGTGAATGCCTCCCCAGAGAAACACTTTCAACTAGAATGTGCTCAGTAGCAATTGCTGTCAATAAAAAAGTAAACAGGGCAATGCCTGCAGAAAAACACTCCTGAGGGAACTCCAGTACTGAACCAACAGTACAGTGGGTCTAATTTGCAAATCTAGCACCAGAACTCATATAGCTTCTATTTGAGAGCATATAACCTCCCATTGGAGGGTAGTACAATCGACGCAATCCAAGATGGGTATAGACCCCATCCTTTTTTGGCACCTGTAAGTGCCAGCTGTAAAAGCCAGACTCTTTTTGAGAAGGAGACAGATCTTTTATGGCTATTCTCTTAAAGGTAAAATAATTTCTTTAGCTCAAAACGGTAGCTTCTTGAATGCCAAAATCATATTTTATGGTTTGAAGAACCTAGTCTTCATGCTGCAAGATGGATAGAGAGGCATCAGGTGCTCTGTAGCTGACAACGGTTAGTTGGCCACTTGAGCCTAAATGAGAAGGCATGGCCACTTGTGTTGTGGGGAGAGTGCCTACAGTTTCTCCAATTGCGACATGAGATATGAGAGGTATAATGTTGTGCAGGGGGAATCTATTCTACAGGAAGAATAATCAAACTTGGTAAAAGAGAACGAGCATGAACCATGGGGCACCACTCATTGTGACCATATTGTCACGGATTTGTGACACAAGGCACAACTGAACTCTGAAAGCCTGACCCCCCCACCCCGCCCCAGTTCTCCCAATCTATGCACTCCTAATCACAGATAACTTAATAGAGCATCGGCCGGATAAAATGTCCACCTAAAGAAAACTGATCTGAGGAATGAAGGTGTCACAATTCGCTGGAGAACGGGCACGAGGAGACGTGGAGATTTCACAGAACGAGAGTCATTTAATGATCCAATAAGGAGACACAGAGCACAAGTATGATGTTCACAACAAGTAGACCCGGCAGAGGAGAAATGCACAGACAAGAACTTATAAACACAGGACAATTACCAAACACAGGTGCACAGAATGACTAATTAACTAAACGAGGACAGGAACATGACCAAATAAGGGAACACAGGAACAGAAACAGGGGCAAAACATAAGAAAACAGGTCCATGATCCTGACATATCGCCCCCCTCCCGGAAGGCCGTAGAACAACAGAGGAGGGGCACGGGTGGGAACTTGGGAGGCGGCTCAGGAGGAGGAAGGACACCCGGGAGGGGGCCGGCAGACAGAGACCAGGGAGGTGACGATGGAGGGAGGAGCCAGGAAGGAAACAGGAAGAACTTGGAGCAGGAGGAGCCAAGCAGGACCCAGGCCAGAGGAGCCCAAGGCGGAGACGGAGAGCCAACGAGCCAGGGGGATGCCGAGGATCCGGGGGGCCAGGGTGAAGCCGAGGGCTCTGGCGTATGAGGCGGAGATCCGGAGATCCGCGGTGGAGCCGGAGCGACTGAGGACCAAGGCGGAGCTGGCGGGAGGGAGGAGCCCAATGGAGCTGGTGCTACGGAGCGACGAGGTGCAGCCGGAGGTGCGGAGTTCTGAGGCGATGGCGGGTCGACCCCGACCAAGGCGGAGCCGGACGGACGAGGGGAGCCCGGTTGAGCTGGTGGATCAACGGGTGACGGTGGAAGCGAGGGAGCTAGGAGCCGAGGTGGAGCCGCTGGGTCTACGGGCCGAGGCGGAGTCCGGGCCTCGGAGGCTGGAGGCGGAGATGAGGGATTCTCCAGCCATGGCGACGATGGAGGATGGCAGACCCACGGGGCTCGCACCAAGTCGACCTCCAGATCTGTTTCCCAGTCTATCAGGTCCCCTTCTAAGTCCAGCAGTCCCAGATGTATAATTAGCTCACCCTCAGCCGCGGGCAGTGCAGTGGGCGGAGCTCCACTCCGCGCTCTTACCGTCCATGGCTTGCTCCCTTGCGGTGGGCACTGTCACTGGTTCTCGCACCTGGTCTGACGGGTGGGGCTCCTCATCCGGGGAGATCCTCCGCTCAGTCGCTCGGCATTGCGCTGGCTCATTGATCGCGGCGGTGATGGGCTCTCTGTCATCGGTGGGCTCGGGCTGATGCTCTGCACCGCGGGGGG
>NW_015643585.1:315992-317092 GCF_001515625.1 Sinocyclocheilus rhinocerous | reverse complement strand
GGGCTAAACTCGGGGACTGGAGCCCTCTCTGGGCTAAACTCGGGGACTGGAGCCCTCTCTGGGCTAAACTCGGGGACTGGAGCCCACTCAGGGCAGGACGGGACCAGCGGTGACGAAGGAGAGAGGAGAGGGGGCAAGTCGGCTTCCAGCTCTGTTTCCCAGTCTATAAGATCCCCCTCGAAATCCAGCAGACACAGCTGTATAATCAGCTCAACCTCAGCCGTGGTGCAGTGGGCGGAGCTCCACTCCGCGCTCTCTCTGTCCACGGCTAGCTCCTTCATGGTGGGCACTGTCGCCGGCTCTCGCACCTGGTCTGACAGGTTGGGCTCAACGTCCGGGGCGATCCTCCACTCAGTCGCTCAGCTTTGCGCTGGCTCGGCGATCGCGGTGGGAATTGGCTTTCCGTCATCGGTGGGCTCGGGCTGATGCTCTGCACCGCGGGGAGATGGTGGGCTGGGCACTGGGTCTGCAGTGGATCTCGCCAGAGTCCACTCCACGAAGGCGGCAAAATCCTCTCGAGGACCATCTTCGGACGACGGCGCTCTGCTTGCGATGTTCAAGCTCGTATCAAAGAATGAGCAGAGCGCGTCATCCGGGTAGCTGGTGGTGCTAGCTAACAGCCGGAAAAGTCTCGTATGGTTCTCGAGAGATCTGTCCCCCTGCTCCAGCAGGAGGAGGAGGAATTCCGGGCGGGTGAAGGGATCCATAAGGGGAAACACAACGGAAACAAAAACACTGAGAGAAAAAACGGAAACAAACACGAAGGGTAGACACACGGAGGTAACTGTATTTGGTCGGGTCTTCTGTCACAATTTGCTGGAGAACGGGCACAACGAAATGAGGAGACGTGGAGATTTCTCAGAACGAGAGTCTTTTAATGATCCAATAGGGAGACACAGAGCACAAGGATGACATTCACAACAAGTAGACCCGACAGAGGAGAAATGCTCAGACAAGAACTTATAAACACAGGACAATTACCAAACACAGGTGCACAGAATGACTAATTAACTAAACGAGGACAGGAACATGACCAAATAAGGTAACACAGGAACGGAAACAGGGGCAAAACATAACAAAACAGGTCCATGATCCTGACA
>NW_015643585.1:297515-312470 GCF_001515625.1 Sinocyclocheilus rhinocerous | reverse complement strand
GCTCGAGGACCATCTTCGGACGACGGCGCTCTGCACGCGGTGTTCAGGCTGGCGTCATAGAACACGCAGAGCGCGTCGTCTGGGTAGCTGGTAAGTTCGGCGAGAGCCAGAAACAATCTGGTATGGTCCCCGAGCGAGCGTTCCCCCTGCTCCAGCAGGAGGAGGAGGAATTCCGGGCGGGTGAAGGGATCCATAAGGGGAAACACAACGGAAACAAAAACACTGAGAGAAAAAACGGAAACAAACACGAAGGGTAGACACACGGAGGTAACTGTATTTGGTCGGGTCTTCTGTCACAATTTGCTGGAGAACGGGCACAACGAAATGAGGAGACGTGGAGATTTCTCAGAACGAGAGTCTTTTAATGATCCAATAGGGAGACACAGAGCACAAGGATGACATTCACAACAAGTAGACCCGACAGAGGAGAAATGCTCAGACAAGAACTTATAAACACAGGACAATTACCAAACACAGGTGCACAGAATGACTAATTAACTAAACGAGGACAGGAACATGACCAAATAAGGGAACACAGTAACAGAAACAGGGGCAAAACATAACAAAACAGGTCCATGATCCTGACAGAAGGTACAGACACTTCCTTATGAGACACTGGTGACGCAGTGCCTCAAGGGGCCACAACAGTGCCGTCAGCCAATAAAATGTTGTGTTCCTATTAAGGTTTTAGACAATAAAAACACATCTGGGGGCATTCCCATATAATCAGCTATTAACAAAGAATTCAGTGAAAATTGTCTTCTGTAAGATGCCTATAACTCAAAGACACTCTCTTTCATTTCTGTCAGCTCCATATTGTCCATTACAATACAGAGATTTATGCTAATATGTCAGAAGCTAAGACCCAGGAGAATGGCCTGGCTGTGTTGGCAATCCTAATTGAGGTGAGTTCTTTGCTTTTACTCTAAACATATTAATATCCACATAATATTATGTTTTTTTTTATAAATTTCTATCTGTATCTCATTCAGTTGTTTGCTTTCTCAGGCAGGCGAGGAGATTAATCAAGGATATGGCAGTATTCTTAACTATCTGGGCCACATCAGATATGCAGGCATGTGTTTGTGTGCATGTCCGTGTATGTGTACACGTGTATGATTATCGTGCTTCAGCCTTTTGTGATTACTTTGTAAATAATTTTTTTTATATTGGTTTAATTTATTCTAGGCCAGAAGGTGGCTATACCTGCATTTGATATAAAGTTGCTGCTGCCTGACAACCTCAGCCAATATTTCCGCTATAACGGCTCGCTCACCACTCCTCCCTGCCACCAGAGTGTCCTCTGGACTATCTTCAATGAAAGAGTTAAAATCTCTCACTCACAGGTACAAAGCGTCTTAGTAAAAGCGATGCAAACTTCTCATATTCAGCAGTTCGTGGGGAATGAGGAATTTCTGAAATCTCAAAAACAGTTTTCCAAACTCATATTTAAATAACATACCATATTTCAAAATAAAAATCTGTCATGAGCTCTCCGATAAATGTTGTTTCTTATGCTCAAATAATGTATATTTCAGTTTGGTCCAACCAATGCATATGTATAGTCATCATGGCAGCTGTAGTAACACGATGCATTACCAGTTTTGGCAAATGGTTCTATAATATATAGAATGCAAGAGTTCGTCATATTGTGCAATGCACATTGTTTTTTCCCCCTATTCAAGTAAATATGAGTGAACTGTCTTGGTATATTTACAGTCTTGGCTTAGATGTATAGGTAGGGAGCATGCAATCTCACTGAAATTTTATATATAAAGAACCCTTTAGCTTGTGAAATATAGAGTTTCATGGCTGAACTGTATGTCATTTACATGGCTGACACACTCTTCTCTTCTCTTCTCTTCTCTTCTCTTCTCTTCTCTTCTCAGCTGATGAAATTGCAAACAGTGTTGTACTCCAGTAAAGAAGAAGAGGCAGAGCCCATGGCTCTCCAGGATAACTACCGCACCACCCAGCCACTCAATCACAGAACTGTCCTGTCCTCTTTCATTCCGGGTAGGAGAGAGCGAAAAAGAATGAAAGAGGGAAGGGGGGAAAGAACAGAGCTGGGGGTGGGGGATTATGTAGCTGTGCTCTTTGTTTATATGATGGCTGATTAGTTTTTCTAAATCTCTTGGGAACACAGAGTTTATTGTAATCATGTGAGCCTGTGTGAGTGTGTGCCCAGTGGGGAGAGCAGTACAAAGCAGCTATAAGACTCAGATGATGTAACAGTGCTTGATGAAGTTATTTAGGATTGTTTCAAATGTTTCCAATATAAATAACAGTGATCAGCACACACCCATTTTCTCTTTTCCAGGGATGATTTGGAAGCTCAGGTTTAAAGGAATAGTTGACCTAAATTACATGCTATGAACTGTTTTACACAGAGAAGAGCAGCGTAAAGATTCTTCGAAAATTGGCCTGTTGTGTTCCACCAAAACAATTACAACATACAATTTTGGAATAACTTAAGGATGAGTAAATGAATATAGAATTGTCATTTGTCAAAATTACAATTCTATATTCATTTATATATTCATAGTGCTTATGCTGTCTCTAACTTCTCTTTATCTCACCCTGTTTCTCTCTCCAGTCTCAGTTAAAATTTATACTGCAGGTGAGAAATATTTTATACTAATTATTATATTAACCACTTTATTGTCTAAACATTCAATTTTACTATTAGTGCTGTCAAAATTAGCATGTTAACGCAGGCAGGTTTTTTTTTCCAGTTTAACAGCGTTAAAAATACTTAACACAGTTAACGCAGGGCGGAGCTAGGGTTGGCAACCCCACGCACAACTGCTGCTTCTGTCTCTTTTTTTCTTGACAAGAATTGCATTTATTTAGACACAGCATGTCTTTATGAACACATCAAACAGGAGAATTTTCAGGAGCGCTAATCAACGAGTGAGGAAAAGGTACAGATGACGAGGAGTTTCAGTAGAACATCAGTGAACTGCGGTCAGATGAGATGCTGTCAGGCCATATGTCAGTAAAACCGTATCTCTCTGTCATGTCAACTGTTATACTGTGCTCGTAGCGCATGCTCTTCAATTGCATGCACAAATACGCTGTAGCCTGCATCATTTCATATTAAATAGCAGCCAAATAACCTAATAACCCAGCTGCTATGATGTCTGTTCATCAAAGAACAAAAGAAAAAAGAGGAAATCAATAACTTTTGTAGCTTTAAGAATTAATCTATAATTAATTTAGAGTTTAGTGATAACTTTTTTCAATATCTGTATATTTTTTATTTCCTGAAAGGTACAGGTAAATATGACATTTATTAAAATGGGTTTACGTCAAGGTTGTTTTAAGTTGACTTAAATTAGAAGTTGTTATTTTTTAAAGTCTAATAAATGTTAAAATTGATAGCTTTTAATTATGCTGTAATGTTGAATGGCTATAGTCAATGGTTAAATATTAGGGAAAAAATAACAATTTCATAGAGTCATCAGTAGTATAGGTATCAGTGATACTAGCCTTCAGTCATACAAAACAACGGCATTAAAGAAATATTAAAAATATACTGTTTTTTGTTGTTTCTACATTAATTTGTTATATATATTCAGAACAACAAGCAGAATCTGGCACATAAAAATAAAGCAGCATTTCTTTATAGACATTTTTTAAAATAAAATAAAACAACTCCAAAAAACAAATATACAGCCTGATAATTGTTTATCACACAAGAAAATCCTGTCCAGTTGAAGTCATCTTCATTTTCAATAATCAAGATTTAAAATTAAATTCAGTTCACAGTTCAAATTTGGGGGGAAGTCACTAAAAAGCAATAGTGCTGTTCCTTTTCAAACGTTCTCTCAAGTTGTGTATGTAAAGAAATATTAAAAATATACTGTTTTTTGTTGTTTCTACATTAATTTGTAGATTGAATGTGAAATTATTGCAATATAAAAGTATATTTAAAAACTTTAATGTTAGGTGAGATTAATCACGATTAATTTAAGAAAAAATGTGCAATGAATTAGTAAATATTTTTAATTGATTGACAGCACTAATTATTAAACTGCTGTCTTTACTGTTATTTTTTTAAATCAGTTCTCTAAGAAGAGATCTTTATGCTTAATTTTTGCTCAATTATTACAGTTCTCTTGAGAAATTTAACATCTTGTCTCTGTCTAAGGTGAAATCGCAGCTATTGTGATCGGATCTCTGTGTGGGTGTATAGGCTTGGCTGTTATCATCTGCTTTATTGTGAAAACTATTCGGTAAGAATGTTAACAATCCAAACATCTTTCATGTGTCTTAAAAAGCTGGCTGGAGATGGTATGTAATGGTCTTCAATAGCTTTTGTACATGCACTGTTATACACACAATCATTTGTGCAGTTCAAAACTTGCCAAGAATGCGTTATCTGTATGTGTGTGTAATTCCTCAAATAATTTTCTTCTTTTTGACTTCCTTTTTTTAATTTGGGGGGAAGTCACTAAAAAGCAATAGTGCTGTTCCTTTTCAAACGTTCTCTCAAGTTGTGTATGGGGGAAAACTCCTGTTTTACTCTGTACTGAAGCCTGATTTGTTCACGTTTGTGTAGCCCGCCAGAAGGGGCGGCGGCGACCTCTATATATGTCGGCTTGCAGCACCATTTCATCAGAATCTTGTCCTTCAGCGACAAGGATAATCTCTTCGCTGACTCTGCAGAGGAAGCTCAGCTCTGCTCGCTACCGCCGTTGAAGAGCCCCTGGCAGAGGAATACCAGCTTTCCCCTGCAGCCATCTGGCACCTTTTCTGAGCAAATTTCCAGCGCGCGTTGTTGCAAATGTCGCACCGCGAGTGTGGCTGATGGGCACAGCGAGTGTGTTGGCTGCCTGGGCAGCGCCCATGCAGAGGCTGCACTCATTGAAGGCTCGTGTTCTCACTGCGAGAACATGAGTGCTGCCTGTCTCCGCTCGCGGATCGCCTTCTTTAAAGAAAGTCCTTCCTGTTCTGCTCTCCTGTTTCCTTTCTCTCCTAACAGGAAGAAAAAGCTAAGCAGCAGAATCGAGCAGTCTCACGTCGGCTCAGTGCCCGTGTGCTCCTCCCTGCCTGCTTTGCCTCGTCCCGCCGGTGTGCTTCACGCAGGAAGATCAACGCCCCTCTTATGCTGTTTGATTTCCTTTGGTGTCTCTGAGGAAGAGACTGCTGTCAATGAGATTGCCGTTGATGATATCATGTCTTTGACAGCGTCTGACGCCGAGGAATGGGGATGTTCTGGGGAAGAGCCCAAAGCCCTTCCTCCCTCTCATCCAGCATGGCCGAAACCGGACAGCGAGCTGACCGCGTTCACTTTAAGGCGGTGGAGGATCTTGGCTTGGAGTGGTCGGTTCCAGATGAACCTGCCCATGGCCTATTGGACGAGTGGTTCCTTCTGGGATGCCATCAGCAATCCTCTTGCCAACGGCCCGCCCCGTTCTTGCCTGCGGTTCACAAGGAACTCACCAAGAAGCGGCGAGTCCCCTATTTTGTCCGAGTTAATCCCTCCACTACAGTGGCTCTCACCACTGTTGACAGCACTGAAGAGAGGGGCTACAGCAAGCTCCCCCCTCTGGAGGAGATGGTAACTGCCTACTTGTGTCCTCCATCTGCTCAGGGGTTAAAAGACCATGCAACGCATCCTTCCAAGCCCTGCAGGATCACCTTGGCCTTAGCCAACAGGGCATATGCAGCAGCTGGCCAGCGGGTCACGTCCTGCATACGTGTTTGAAGGAGTGGCCTATGAGTATGTGGTCCTACCGTTTGGACTGTCTCTGGCCTCTCGCACTTTTACAAAGTGCATAGACATGGCTCTTTCCCCTTTGAGGCAGATAAGAATCCGAATTATATAAGACTTCATACGACCTTGACGACTGGCTGGTACTGGCCAGGATTAGTCGCTCACAGAGTGCTGTTACTCAGCCACTTAGAGCGACTCGGGTTGCAGATCAACTTTCAGTAGAGTCAACTGTTACCCAGACAGTGAGCTGTCTTTCTGGGCACAATTATAGACTCTGCCCAGATGCAGGCTTGGATAACGCCGGAGCGGTCCCTGACTATTCAACGACAGGCAGCTTCCCTCAAATCGGGGACTTCCCGTCCTCTCAAGGTTTTTCAGAGGTTGCTAGGCCTCATGGTGGCGGCCTTCTCTGTGATTACTCTGGGATTGCTTCATATGCGGCCCCTCCAATATTGGTTCAAAGCCTGAGTCCTGTCCCACACGTGGTGCCTGGGCCAGTTTTACATCAGGGTAAACCACCGCTGTGTCAAGACTATGGTCCCATGGACAACTCCTCGCCCGTTTCAAGCAGGTGTACAGTTGAGACTGACCTCCAGGAGGAAGGTGGTCACCACAGACGCCTCCAACTCAGGTTGGGGCACTCTGTTGGAGGGCAATCCGGCGTCCGGCTCCTGGTCAGCCCCGGAGCGATGCCTGCATATCAACTGCCCAGAGTTGTTGGCTGATTTCCTGGCCCTGACAGCCATAAGGGGGCACCATGTCCTGGCAACACGACGGTGGTAGACTACATAAACCACCAAGGCGGTCTCAGGTCTCGTCCTCTTTACAGGATGGATCGACGCCTCCTATTGTGGGCACAGAACGAACTCCTCTCACTAAGAGCAGTTCATGTGCCAGGCAGTTTGAACCTCAGTGCAGACATGCTGTCCAGAAGCAATGTAGCTCCGGGAGAATGGACTTCAATCCTCAAACGGTTCAGAGAATCTGATCTGTCTTTGGGAGGGCAGAGGTAGACCTCTTCACCTCAGAAGACAACTCTCACTGTCCAACTTATTTCTCAATGCAGCAAGACGCTCTGGCCCATGATTGGCCCAGTGCTCACCTGTATGCCTTCCCGCCAATAGCCCTGCTTCCTCAGGTCATCAAGCGGGTCAGGGAGACCAAATGCTCAGTCCTCTTGGTGGCCCCACTCTGGAGGAACCAAGCCTGGTTCCCTGAGTTAGTGCAGCTCTCAGTAGCAGCCCCGTGGCCGATACCACTGAGGAAAGACCTTCTCTCACAGGCGAATGTCTTGATCTGGCATCCCCGATGGGAGTTGTGGAGCCTTCATGTTCGAAGCCTCAACAGGAGCCTATGCAGCTCCCAAAGAGAGAAAGCAACAACATTTTGAAGACTAGAGCGACATTTACTAGATACATTTATGCCTTTAAATGGTCAGTCTTCCGTGACTGTTCCGCACGAAGTCTGGATCCGGTCTCTTGTGACGTGTTCCACGTGCTTACCTTCTTACAAGAGTTGTTGGACAATGGGCACACCCCTTCCACACTCAAAGTTTATGTGGCAGCTATCGCAGCGAGTCATTCCCTCGAAGCTGGCCAATCGATCGGCAGACACGATCTGATCGTTAAGTTCTTGAAGGGCTGTAGTCCTGAGGGATCTGCAAGGCCCTCCCTTCGACCCACTCCATTCGGCCGAGGTGCGGCCTTTGTCGTTTAAAACCGCCCTACTGTTAGCATTAGTGTCGGTCAAGCGAGTGGGTGACTTACAAGCACTATTGGTCAGTGCTTCCTGTCTTGAGTTTGGGCCCAACGACTGTAAAGTCATCATCAAGCCTAGACATGGTTATGTCCCTAAGGTGCTCTCGACTCCGTTCAGAGCCCAGATGATCACCCTTTTGGCCCTCCCTGTCACGGACGGCGAGCAGGGTCCCAAATGTGCTTTGCCCTGTAAAGGCTTTGAGAGTGTATTTTGAGCGCTCCAGCCTGTTCAGACAGTCGGAGCAGCTTTTTGTTTGCTTTGGAGGTCGCTCTAAAGGGCTGCCAGTTACAAAGCAGAGACTTTCTCGCTGGATAGTTGATGCCATAACCTTGGCATATGCCTCGGAAGGCTTGCAATGCCCCATAGGTGTGAGGGCCCACTCCACCAGAGGAATGGCCTCCTCCTGGGCGTGGTCCAGTGGGATCTCTATTGGTGAGATCTGTGCGGCTGCCGGCTGGTCGTCACCATCCCCATTTGCCAGAATCTATAATCTAGACGTCCCGGCCTTGCAGGCGTGGGTTTTGTCTGCTTAATCTGCCTATTTGTTCCTAAGGGTGGAAATGGTTGTGTTGATATCCCTCAGCTGTGCTTGGGGCTTAGTTAGCTCATGTTCTTCAGGGGCCCTTAACTAAGTGCTCCAAGACTGAGCTCGCAGAGCAGGTCGTTCTGTATCTGCCCATAGCACGGCGTAATTGGATGCATTCCCCATACACAACGTGAGAGAAAGTTTGAAAGGGAATGCTCTGACGTACTGACATAACCTCGGTTTCCTGAAATAAGGGAACGAGCGCTGTCACTGGCCGTGCTATAATCTGCACACGAATCGATGACTGTGGCTTCAGTCGAATGATTCTGATCAAATGGCGCTGCGAGCCAACTTATATAGAGGTCAGCTCCGCCCCCTCTGGCGGGCTAAAGCGCCATTGCTTTGTGCAGCTACACAAATGTGAGCAAATCAGGCTTCAGTACAGAGTAAAACAGGAGTTTTCCCACATACACAATGCTCGTTCCCTTATTTCAGGGAACCAAGGTTACGTCAGTAACCGGAGTGTTTTCTAATGCAAGCTGGCAAGAATATTGTCTTCTTGAAAAATACAATACTGAAGAACATTGTCTTGCCATGTCTTGTCTTGTAGGGGGCAATTGGGAATAAATAAATATAAACACAAATAATTACATCAGTAATGTAAAAGAATTAAGCAATACATAATAAAAACTACACAAATTACAGGCTTCTTATAAAAAAAAGCTAAGTTAAAATAATCGACAGAGAACAATATGCCCAAATACAGTTTACACTCCATTTGTACACATTCTGCCTAATGCATTTGTAGTTATTAGAAAAATGATTTGTAACTAAATCAATTAAACAATGGCAAAAAGATAACTGCCCAATATTAACGATTTCTGCTAACTCTGTGGTGAAATAAAAAAATAAATAATAAAATAAATAAAAATCTGATTTGGAATTCATGAATTAGAAAACTGACTCAACTTAATTATTACAATGTAGATTGTCTTGTACTGTATGTAATTGTGTATATATTTTCTTCTTAATCATACCATTCTTTGATCATGTTTGTTTGTGATTGTTTCTCTTCGTCACATGACAGCTTAACGTCCAGCTGGGATGTCTTGCCAAGTATCCGACCTGCTCCCCAGCCCAGGTCAATTTTTTTAATGACCATTCATGACCTCTAACCCCAAGCTTTAAACCCTTAACCTCAGTAACCCATAAAATCAGCCATACACTAATGATAAATTATTCAAATCACTTAAAGTCAGGAAATATATTTTTGCTCATGAAAACCAAAGAACAATGGGTAAGCTCAGTGTATGTGTATATATGCGATCCACAAAGTGGCAACACTGGCCCAGACAGAAAAAGAAAAAGTAAAGACAGAACAACAACAACAGACACTCACGTTGACAAGTGGTGTGTTAGGAGTTAAGAGAGTCCTAGATTAAATGAGTACAAACTGATGTTTTTGTTAATCGGTCATAATTTCTGGAGAGATAGCACCCAATAGAGCATGGCTGCAGACATACACATGCATGCACTGTCAACTGCATTTCCACAAGTGTCAATTTTTTTTTTATTGAATCTCTCAACATGTTACAACAGTAGCCAGATGGTAAAGACAAGGGGGAAAAAAGAAACAAAATTACAGTGTCACTTGCAATCGACACAAATCATGCGTGTTGGCAATGGACACAAGACGCTGTGGCTGGTGGTTAAATGATTAAAACTTAATTATGTACAGGGTCCTGTAAATTACATGTAGGAAAGAAAGACCTGCAAATCCGTGTCCACAGAACAGCACAATAGTAAAGCAGTGCGCTAAGTCTCTCGTAAAGCATTTTCCTCCTGTATAGAAAAGCATTAACATGTAATATGGCTTAATGCATAAGATTAAAGGACCAAATTCGATATACAGTTTATAATAAAATGTACTATATGTGTATGTATAGTGTTTTCCTCCCATACCGCAAAATGCTTTATGCCACATAACGATGATTATAAAGCACCAAACTCAGTATAGGCTGCTACTCATTAAAACATAACTAGTGTCACTGTCTCCATCCATTAAGCTACGTTACATGTTTTATTTATAATGATTTTCTATGGGAGAAAAATGTTTAACGTGCAATTAAACCAAAGTCCCTTTAAGGCAAGTAATTTCACTCAGCGTTCATCTTTGAAACACCATCTCAGGCATGCAAGTGCAGCTCCTATCTCTTTGAATGGAGAAACATCAAATTCTCCAAAACGGTTCACCAAGATTAAATTTCATATTTGAAATCACCAATGAAATCTGACAATAAATACATAAATTGTTACAAAACATACAAAACATAAATGTTGTTTCTTTTGCTCAAATAGTGTTAAAAAAAGCTCTTTAGGCTAGACCAGCCAGCGCGCATGCGCAGTCCTAAGTGCATGTCTCTGAACGCTGACTGTTTCTACAGCAACTGGGAACTCTGCAGCTGCTGCGACGCAATAGGCTTGCTCGAGATGAACTACACTAGTATGCCACTGGCTGGCGAGAGTAGCTGCTTGCTGTCGGGCGGAATTAAAAGTGGAGACGCCAAGTCGGGACGTTCGCATAGTGTTTGCATACTCTATCAGAGGAAGTGAAATAAATGCAATATTTGTCAAATACACAGACGTTTCAGACCTCGGCGGCTGGTCTCGTTTTTTCTCTCGCGGTACTTTGATGGCACGTGATCATAAGGCGGCTACAGCATCGATCAAAGTCGGACACATTTTCTAACCAGAATGCATTGCTTTTGTCAGGCGGCAGCTGACACGTTGCGGCACTGCATGAAGTCGAACAAGCCTATTGACTTTACCAATTAGCAATTGGCTCTTTTACTTAGAAGGTGGGGCTTCCTTCGATAGAGCGGCCATATTGATGGTGCGTTCACGCCATATCCTAATTACCATAATTGTGAGATACCAACTTGTATAAAGCGTTCACGTCCTCGTAGAACTCATAATTACAACTTGTGAACCATAGATTTATGCTGCGTTCACGCCATATCGTAATTACCATAATTCCGAGATGACAACACGTGATGTTCAACTCGGTGCTGTTCACGTCCTCAGACTGGGGATTATCCATTTCTAAAGCGACAGTCAACAAAATGAACCCGCGTGAAAGAATGTTATGTTACTGGCAGCTGTCAAACACATAATTACAACATTACATTACATTTGTGCTACTGCTAAATATTGCAGAACACAGAAAGCATGTCAGGTAAAAATAATTACTTACTGTTTGTTTGTTGAACAAAATAATAACAGTATGAACACTTACATAATGTTTTTATATTATAGTACATTATAGAATCTATATGTATCTATGTTCCCCTTTTTTAGAGCAGTAATAGCTTTCTTTGAAAGCGCTGCCATTTTTCTCTGGTTCCGTGTGAGATGCAGTGGTCACATGGTAGCTCTCAGAAAACTCCCAGTTATGTCCCTAAGGTGCTCTCAACTCCGTTCAGAGCCCAGATTATCACCCTTTTGGCCCTCCCCGTCGCGGACGGCGAGCAGGGTCCCAAACGTGCTTTGCCCTCTAAAGGCTTTGAGAGTGTATTTTGAGCGCTCCAGCCTGTTCAGACAGTCGGAGCAGCTTTTTGTTTGCTTTGGAGGTCACTCTAAAGGGCTGCCAGTTACAAAGCAGAGACTTTCTCGCTGGATAGTTGATGCCATAACCTTGGTTTACACCTTGGAAGGCTTGCAATGCCCCATAGGTGTGAGGGCCCACTCCACCAGAGGAAGGGCCTCCTCCTGGGCGTGGTCCAGTGGGATCTGTATTGGTGAGATCTGTGCGGCTGCCGGCTGGTCGTCACCATCCACATTTGCCAGAATCTATAATCTAGACGTCCCGGCCTTGCAGCTCTAACCAAAGACTATAGAATACCCAAGACGTGTCACTCATATAGTTATGAATGGGGGAAAATGCAACACTCAATATGGCCACTCTATTGAACAAAGCCCCGCCTTCTAAGCAAAAGAGCCAATCCCTAATCTGTAAAGTCAGCGCGTCACTGCAGCTGCGTTAGAAGTCCCGGTTGCTATAGAAACAGTCAGTGCTCTGAGACGTGTGCCTAGGACTGCGCATGCACATTGGCTTGTCTAGCCTGAGAAATAAGCTTTTTTTACGCTATTTGAGCAAAATAAACAACATTTATGATACAGTTGTTGTCAGATTTCATTGGTCATTTCAACACACTGCGTCTTAGGCTCGTCTGCTTGTCTGTACATAATATTTTTAATAAACTATATATAGAAATTAGTTCTGAATATAATAAATAATGAATAAATTAATAAATAATAAATTAATTAAATAATTACACTTGCACAATTACATTTGCAAAAAAGTATATACTTTGTACTAAAAAAGAGCCTAAAATGCAAAATAATAAGCCTACTTAGGATCCATTTCCAAAAGTTAAATATAGAAAATGTTAAAAATATTTGGTAAATACAGTTTTGTTTATTTGTAATAATTACCATTTACTATGGTGCAGTGGGATTTTTGGTGAATTGTATTAAAACTAGGGTACGTTTGATCTGCAAACATCATTATAATATAGTAGGCCACAACAATAAAAAACAAAAACATACAAAAATATATTGTCCCCCTTTTTTTAAATTCATAGATAGTCATAACTGAGATTTCAATTATATTTTGAAAGCTGAACAAGGAAATGTCACCGTTTTCCATTTCAGAAATCTGGTCACCTAAACAGACACTGGACAAGGATGACACCTGCTAGTGCACGTGTCAAACACCTGCGTTTGTGCATGCTATCAATGGAGTATACTTTAAAAGGCTATGGCCATTTCAAAATACTTTAGTTATACAAAGACGATGCACTCATATTACTTATGAATGGGAGAAAGGGCAATGCGCAATTTGGTGGAATAGTTTATGCAAACGTAAAGTAAATGTGCGTGTGGCAGAACCAGATTTGACGTAAAATACCTAATAATACTCATGAGATTACGTTGATAATATAAAAAGTTTTTGGACACATAAACCACACTTTATGTCTGAATTTTATTCAATTAGATATAAAATATCAAACTAAGTAGAATCTATAAAATGATGCTGGAGATTTTCTCAAAAGAAACTTTTTCTGAGCAACCTTTAAAATGATTTTAAAAGGGGTTTTCCCCCATCCTTAATAATCCGTTAAGTTTTCTGTCCATTAAGCCCACTTCCCACCCTTAATATTCAATTAAGGTTAATATAAATTACAAACGTTTGGAAACATTATGATTTTTAAATGTTTTAATAAGGTATCTTATGCTCACAAGTTAAAAAATAAATAAAGTAAAAACACTAATATTGTGAAATAGTATTACAGTTTAAAACAACTGTTTTCTATTGTAATATATTTTAAAATATAATTTATTCCTGTGATGTAAAGCTGAATTTTTAGCAGTCATTACTCCAGTCCTCAATGTTACATGATCTTTAAGAAATCATTATATGCTGATTTGCTTAGTTATTATTGGTGCTCAGTTATTAGTAATGGTTCTTATTAATATCAATGTTAAAAACTGTTTTTGCTGTTTAATATTTTGTGGAAACTTTTTTCATGATTCTTTGAATAGAAAAGCTCAAAAGAATGGTATTCATGTGAAATGGAATCCTTTGCAACATTATAAATGGTTTTACTGATACTTTTGATCAATTTAATGCATATTTGCTGAATAAAATAAATTTCTATTAAACACACACGCACACGCGTGCACACACACACACACGCCACAAACATTTGAATGGTAGTATATAATGGTTTTATAAAGGTTCATGTGACACTGAAGACTGGAGTAATGATGCTGAAAATTCAACTTTGCATCACCGGAATAAATTACATTACAAAATATATTCATATAGAAAACTTTATTTATTTTAAATTGTAATTCTGTTTTATAGTGTTTTTACTGTATTTTTGAGCACATAATGCAGCCTTTATGTCCATGAGAGACTTGGAAAAAAAGAAGTAAAAATCAGAATGTTTTCAAACTTTTGTGTGTGTGTTTGTGTGTGTATATATACAGTTAAAGACAAAATTATTAGCCCCCCTATGAAATTTCAATTCTTTTTCAGATATTTCCCAAGTGATGTTTAACAGAGCAAGGGAATTTTAAGACAGCATTTCTTATTATATTTTTCATCTGGAGAAAGCCTTTTTTATTTCAGTTTGCCTGAAATAAAAAAACTGCTAAGGTCAATATTATTAGCCCCCATAAGAAATGATCTGTTTGATTGGCTACAGAACAAACCACTGTTGTCCAATGACTTGCCTAATTAACCTAAATAATCCTCTAAGCCTTTAAATTGCACTATAAACTGAGGATTAGTATCTTGAAAAACAACTAGTAAAATAATATGTACTGTCATCATGGCAAAGACAAAATAAATTAGTTTAGACTTAAGAAAAATAATTGTTTAATGCTCACAAAGCAGGAGAAGCATATACACATTTATAAAAGCATTTTCAAGTGGCAAGAACTGCCGTGAGAAGTATTATCAACCAAAAAAAAAACCTGACCAAAAAAACCTCCAAGCTAGACTGAAGTTTGAAGGACAACCTGGACAAACGTGTCCTTTGGTCACTTGTCCTTTGGTCAGATGAGACAAATGTCTCAGGTTACGTATGTAACCATGGTTCCCTGAGTAGGGAACGAGACACTGCGTCCTCTAGGGGTTGTTATGAGGAACGCCTCGTCGTGACCCGTGCCTGAAGCATACATTGAAAAAACACCAACAACACATTGGCCGGCAACAGCCATGACGTCACTACCGGTGTGACTATAGTATAAATAGGAACCGGGAGAACACACCATCCACCTCTTCATCTGAAGCTTGCGTCCGAAGCATGGCAAGAAACCTAGAGGACGCAGTGTCTCGTTCCCTACTCAGGGAACCATGGTTACATACGTAACCTGAGAC
>NW_015643585.1:296161-296472 GCF_001515625.1 Sinocyclocheilus rhinocerous | reverse complement strand
CGCCCAAACAAATAACGCATAGATCGTGTGTGTCATCAGATGTTAACCAACAACAACACGGATGCACACATCCTCTAAACGCTTTGCTAGTGCTCGCCATAATGATATGAATAGAGATCGCTCTTACCACAGACATGCACGCTTCAAACAAAACAGTCAATTAAGACGAAGAAGAGGATGATGTGTTCTCCCGGCGCCTATTTATACTATAGTCGCACCGGTAGTGACGTCATGGCTGTCAACGGCCAACGTGTTGTTGGTGTTTTTTCAATGTATGCTTCAGACACGGGCCACGACGAGGCGTTCCCCAT
>NW_015643585.1:287730-296052 GCF_001515625.1 Sinocyclocheilus rhinocerous | reverse complement strand
CACCGGTAGTGACGTCATGGCTGTCGCCGGCCAACGAGTTGGTGTTTTTTCAATGTATGCTTCAGACACGGGTCACGACGAGGCGTTCCCCATAGCGACCCCTAGAGGACGCAGTTCGAAGTTCCCATGAAAGGGAACTAAAGTTATTTGGCCATAGAGATGTTGCCTGTGTTTGGAGAGAAAGAAGTAAGAGGCGCTCAACCCAAAGAACACTGTTCCCACAGTGAAACATGGCGGTGGGAGTATAATGCTGTGGGGATGTTTCAGTGCGTTTGGAACTGCCTGGGAATCTTGTCAGGGTCGAAGGAATCATGAAAAAGGAAGACTATGAGAAGATTTTGAAAGACAACCTCAGGCAATCTGCAACAAAACATGGTTTGGGTTGACATTTTGTCTTCCAGCATGATAACAACTCAAAGCATACCTCACTTATGGTGAAGAACTCCAAATGACCAAAGTGAACATCCTTGACTGGCCTGCACAAAGCCCAGACTTGAATCCAATACAAAATCTGTGGGGCTCACTGAAGACCAGAGTCCATGCAGAAGGGACAGGTGCTCAACCCAAAGAACACCGTCTCCAGAGTGAAACATGGCAGTGGGAGTATAATGCTGTGGGGATGTTTCAGTGCGTTTGGAACTGGGAATCTCGTCAGGGTCAAAGGAATCATGAAAACGGAGGACTATGAGAAGATTTTGAAAGACAACCTCAGGCAATCTGCAACAAAACATGGTTTGGGTTGACATTTTGTCTTCCAGCATGATAACAACTCAAAGCATACCTCACTTATGGTGAAGAACTCCAAATGACCAAAGTGAACATCCTTGACTGGCCTGCACAAAGCCCAGACTTGAATCCAATACAAAATCTGTGGGGCTCACTGAAGACCAGAGTCCATGCCAGGAGACCAACAAATCTGGAGGAGCTTGAGAGATTTGCTGAGGAAGAATGGGCTGCGACTCCTCAGGAGACATGTCTGAAACTTGTTGAGAACTACAACAAACGACTAAAGGCTGTTATCAAGCAAAAGGGATACACCATTGACTATTAACATCAGAGGACTACTAATAATTTTTTTATTTTTTTATTCTTGGTTATAATTTTGTTTCTATTTGTATTACAAACACTCCAAGCCTCCTAAATGATGAACTATTATGTTTAGAAATGCTGTGTTGAAAAAATCTTAAAATCTTCTCTCCGTTAAACAACACTTGGGAATTATTTGAAAAATAGTGAAATATTTAATAGGGGGCTAATAATTTTGTCTTCAACTGTATATATATATATACTCACTCTACTTGGAATAAAAAACATTATCTAGTCTTGGAAAATGTTACATAATGTGTTGTCTAAGAGATTAAAATATTATGATATACTCAACCAAGTTCAACCATTTTTTTTCTTTGGTTTCATTCTATAGATCGCAAGATATGGCAAAAGAACGCAAAGAGGATATGGCTTTAAAGACGACCACTAACCCAACAAAACCAGAGGAAGCTGCCCCTCAACCTGAAACTTGATTCTAAACATTCCATGTGTATCTTGGTATTTTTGTCTTGTGAAAGAAAATATCTAAATTTAACTGGTGTCTTCTACTCATTTCTCAGTAAAAGATCAAGTAATTTTGAACCCCCTTCCTTCATTTGCACGTTTTTTTCTCACTGTTACATCATGGTTTATCTGAGGGCTTCTGTTTGGCTCTCAGTGTGTGTGTGTGGTTTTCATGCTTTGCATTTTCTTCACTACATCTATATCAGTTAGTCTTTCTAAAATTACCTCTTATGACTGAGAGTTTTATTGAACATACTATAAATGAATTAGTAAATTACTGAAATTATATCATGATTGTTCCTTGTGATTAAATGCTGTGATTCTACTATTGTAGGCAGATATATGGAACATTATTAAAAATGTACACTGAAAATAAAATGTTTTCCCAGTCATATTATTTGTAATCTACACCACAGAATTGTTTCTCTTCTCTTTGCTTTGAAATCTCTAAAACATACTAGATTACTAGCCTATATATATATATATAGTAGAATTATATCTAGAATATACATTAAATTATGTAGGATCAGTGTAATCAGGTATTTTCAAGAACACTCAAAAATATGTTTTGCTGTTGACAAAACTGTAGTTCCCACCATGCTTTGCACATTTTTCAATGGTGAGAGTAAAAATGTTAATAATTATTTTTATATAAAATAGTTTAATCAGTTGTGATTTAGAACTGTTTCAATTACACTGGTGGTAACAAAGAGTTTTTTTTTTTTTTTTTTACTTATGCAGTACAAACAGAACATTCTCTTTATAGTCCAGGCAGACAGACACTTTCTGTTCTCTAATCGATGAATCAAAGTAAAATAAATACTAGTGCAAATAAAGAGTCCTTCTAGCTAGCATTAGCTTCAGTGACAGAACATGGTATCACTACCTGTATATAAGCACACACCTCACAGTCAATCTTTGTCTGGTTTTAACTCGGGTATCAGATGCTTCATCTGCAATACTCGCCTTGTAATTCTTTGGAATCCACCCTTTTGACTCTCCCCTCATTACTCCTGCACCTGATAAAGGAATGCACTCCGTTACCCATTCACATCTTCAGCATCCTATATTCAGACTGTGTGTGACCACAGTTCACTTTGAAGGAATGGAAGGCTTCTTGTTGCCATCTAAATATCAATGTAAATTTAACCTCTGGCTATCACAGTCAGGCTAACAGTCAAGTGGAGAGAGTAAACTAAGAAACAGTGGATGCTATGCTGCTATTGTAGGGGCATCAAAAACTGGGGAATCACTTGCAGGAATACCAGTTATTTATATCAAAATTTGAAAAAATGTGATTTAGTAAGAAACATAATTCTTGATCTGTTATTTGTATTTTAATGCTTTGGGGCAAATGTAATTCCTGGTATCAACAATCAGCATTTCCACTAGTAGAAATTGCATTTGTAATGAAAAATAGCATTTTAAATGAATCATTGACAATTAATTTCAATTGATTAACTGTTAACAGGGCACTTAAATGTGTTCCAAATACAGATATCAGTATTGTATTTCTTTAAAATATAATTTTTGATATCAATAATTACTTTATGATATTATTATTTATTATCATTATGACGTTCCTGATATCTAGAATTAATTTCCACTAGTTGAATTGTTAACTCTTTAAATGTGGATATCAAGACTCTCTTGATATCTGGATATTGGAACATGTTTAATTTTGTATTTCTGATATCTTTAAATGGATTTCAGATATTAAAAAAATGGAGATTGTAGATATCTAAAATAAATGGTTTTCTCACTAGCAACAATTACATTACAGATATTAGAATTTAACACTGTCAATGGTGAATATCAAATTATTGATATGAATAATTTTTACTCTGAAATGTTGAGATCAAGAATAGACATTTACACTAGAAACCATGTGTAATGATGTACTACACCTTTAAGAAGGAGTCTCCCTGGACGCTCGGTTATCGTGTTGGTTAAAGTGTTACTCCACCCCAAAATAAAATTTTGTCATTAATCACTTACCCCCATGTCTGTCAGCGAATCACCACAATCACCAGCCACAACTTACACCAGATCACGCTCAACTAAGTTCTGATTCCCTGCACCTGTCGTCTTCAATCAAGTCACCATTCATAAGCACGCTCCTGCCAGTCACTCACCGTCCGGTCTACTGTTCACTACACTGAACTTTACCAGACTCTCTAAATGCTACTTACCTGTTTATACTTACCTCTAGATCCCCGAAGATCTTCCAACGTTGCTCTCCTCCGCTCCTGGATCCCGAACTCTCCGCAAACCTGCAAAGAAACCAAACATCAGTACTCGGCTAAGAATCATGGAACTTTACTTTGTGTTGGATTCTCACCTGCCATTGCTCCAGACGATCTGCCTCTGCAATACCTTTTAATAAACCTGCCTTTCATTCACTTACCTGTTGTCTCCGGCTTGATTTGTGACAGAAGACCGGACCATAACAGTCACCTCCATGGATCCTCGACCTCCCACTCCCACAGATGTCCTCGAGAAACTGGTGAATGCTCTCCGGGCCACTCTCACGCCAGCACCAACTCCTCAATCTGCCTCTGTCTGTCCCATGGCCATTCCTCCTTCCTATGCGGGTGACACAGCTGAGTGTGGCGGCTTTCTCCTTCAAGTAGCGCTCTTTATTGAGATGCAGCCACAGAAATTCTCGACCGAGCGCACCAAGGTAGCCTTCTTGATCTCTCTCCTTTCCAGCAGAGCATTGATGTGGGTGAAAGCAATATGGAACGCCAATAGCCTCCTAATTAATTCCTATGAAGCGTTTACTAACCATTTCAAGGAAGTATTTTGCTCAGCTACAGATGTGCTCTCGGTGTCAGACCAACTACTGCAGCTGCGCCAGAGCGCCTCTCCCATCCACGATTACGCTCTGCAATTTTGAACGCTGGCGCCATCCAGCGGATGGAACGAGGCAGCTCTTCTCAGCGCTTATCGACAGGGATTGGATCCCCGACTCCATGCTCAGATGGCAATTTCTGATGACAATGTTGGATTGGAGAACTTCATGTTAAGAGCCAATCGTATCGCCCAGCGCTTGTCAGCCTGCCACACTCATGAAGCCGCACACCAGTCTGCAGCACCCGCAGCCAGTCCCCCAGTACCAGAGCCCATGCAGATGGACTCCACACGGCTCACTCCCTCTGAACGTGCTCGTCGCCTCGCGTCTGGACTTTGCCTCTATTGCGCTGCCACGGACCATTATATCGGGACCTGCCCCGTCCGACCCCACGTCCAGCGGTGAGTACCCTTCAATTTGAACTTGAAATCGCCACACTTTCCATGCTATCAGTGCAACTCCTCACTCCAGATCATTCTTTTACAGCCCCTGCCTTCGTCGACTCGGGCTCCTCGGGCAATTTCATCTCGCAGGACCTACTAAAATGTCTTCACTTGCCCTGTACACGCCAAGCCCGGGAGCTCAAAGTTGAAACCATCCAGGGAAAACCGCTAGGGCGTGGGCGGGTTAAATTCAGAGCTCCACCGCTGAGGCTCAAGATCGGCAACCTGCATGAGGAGGAAATCACCTTTCTGGTACTGGAGGGACCCACGGTGGATATCATCCTGGGACGCCCCTGGCTCATTCTCCATTCTCCAGAAATCAGATGGGACTCGTGTAAGGTAACTCGCTGGAGTGAGTTTTGCCATCAGCACTGCATCTCAGCCCTTCCCAAGCCTTCCCAAACACCTCGCACAACTCCGATAGCTTCCACTCGCATCGAAAGTCCCGAGTCGTTGGAAACACCTACCGTCCCATCTGATTATGTGGCGTTCCAGGATGTTTTCAGTAAGCAGGCTGTGACTCACCTACCACCTCATCGGCCATGGGACTGCGCTATCGACTTGCTGCCTGGAGCTAAACTCCCCAAGGGTCGAGTTTACCCCCTGTCCATCCCGGAGCGCAAGGCTATGGAGGAATTCATCCAGGAGGCTCTTTCCCAGGGTTTCATTCGTCCTTCTACCTCACCAGCTGCTTCCAGTTTCTTCTTCGTGGGCAAAAAGGACGGGGGCTTGAGGCCATGTATGACTACCGTCTGCTAAACTCCCAGATTGTGAAGCATCCTTATCCACTTCCCCTGGTCACAGCCGCTCTCGAGGAACACCGTGGGGCACACATCTTCTCCAAGCTGGACCTGCGGAGCACCTACAACCTAGTTAGAATCCGGGAAGACGATGAATGGAAAACGGCTTTCATTACTCCATCTGTCCACTACGAATATCGCATTATGTTGTATGGCCTTTCCAACGCTCTGTCCGTCTTCCAAGGATTCATGAATGAGGTGTTCCGGGAGTTCCTCAATGACTTTGTGATTGTCTACATCGATGATATACTCATCTACTCCCGGAACCTGGCCGACCATCGCCATCACGTGAAGAGAGAAAGTATGACTGTCAACCCGGGATCTGCTCCTCCGCCTGCCTTGCAAGAAGCTGAGTCCCCACTACATCGGTCCGTTTCCGATACAGAGGCAGATTAATGAGGTCTCCTACCAGCTCCAACTTCAACCCAGGTACAGAATTCACCCTGCTTTTCACATGTCCCTCCTTAAACCCTTCTCTCCTTCTGCACCAGAACCCACTGAACCAGACGAACCTCCTCCTCCAGAAATCCTAGAACAGTCATCCATCTATCAGGTCAAGGATATCCTGGATTCGCGGTGGCGGGGCGGCCGGCTGGAGTACCTAGTAGATTGGGAAGGATATGGACCAGAGGAAAGATCCTGGGTGGTCCGGGACGACGTTCTTGACCCCATACTGCTGGAAGAGTTCCATCAGACCCATCCTAATCGTCCTGCACCCAGAGGCCGTGGTCGCCCCCGTAGCCGCTTGAGGGCGTCAGGAGCCGCCCCTGGAGGAGGGGGTAATGTCAGCAAATCCCCACAATCACCAGCCACAACTTGCACCAGATCACGTTTACCTGAGTTCTGATTCCCCGCACCTGTCGTCTGCACCACACGGATACGCTGTTTTCGTTCAAATCAAAGCGTAAATAAACATAGAAAACTTATTTGTGTGGTGCGGCTGACACAGACAAGTAGAACAGTATACGCAGTTTACGTCCAGTGGATACTCTCCAAAATGGCGCTACGGTGATGCGGAGGAGACGAATTGTTGAATAAAGTCGTTATTTTTGTTTTCTTTGCGTACAAAAAGTATTCTCGTCGCTTCATAAAATTCAGGTTGAACCACTGATGGCAGATGGACTATTTTGACGATGTCTTTCATACTTTTCTGGGCCTTGACAGTGTTATTTACTTGGCAGTCAATGGCAGAGGGCTTGACAAAAGGGGTAATCTGTAAACACAAGCAATAGTCCAGGCTGGGGCAAACAGTATCCAAGGCAGGGTCAGGCAAATGGGAAATCCAATATACACAGGCGAGAATCAAAGGACCGGAAAACAGGCAAGGCAAAACTAGACTGAGACTAGGACTTGGAAAATAAACAATGGCTAACGAACAGGCTCCGTAGTGTAGCTGCGCGAAGACAGCGATAATGCTAACAATACTCGGCAGTGAGAGAGAGGAAGTCCATGGCTTATGTAGGGTGTGTGATTGGCAGCAGCTGTGTGTCTAATCAGTGCAATGGATGCTGGGATATGTAGTCCGGGATGACATGCAACAGTTTGTGTAGTGTGAGAGTCAATGTAACGAAAGGGTGACCTCTGGTGGCAATCGGACGGAAGTCCATGGACAGGATTTGTGACATAGCCATGGAGCGGAGGCGGAACAGGGGGAGGGATGGAGGGCCAGGTCCACGTGGAAGTGGAGAGACTGGGAACTGAGGCAGAGTTGGCAGAGCAGAGCACCAAGGCAGAATCAGCTAAGCAGGAAGCCAGGACGGAGCAGAGAACCAGGGTAGAGCCGGCAAAGCAGGGAGCCAGAGTGGGGCCGGCAGAGCAGGTGGAGCTGAGGACCACCACAGCGGAGCAGATGGGTCCAAAGATCCCCACGGCTGGGCAGAAGACCACCAGTGCAGGACAGAAGACCACCAGGCCGGAGCAGACGGAGCAGAAGACCACCACAGAGGAGCAGAAGTCCACCAGGCCGGAGCAGGTGGAGTAGAAGACCACCACGGAGGAGCAGAAGACCACCAGGCCAGAGCAGACAGAGCAGAAGACCTCCACGACGGAGCAGACAGGACAGAAGCCCACCAGGGCAGAGCAGAAGACCACCAGAGCAGGATAGAAGACCACCAGGCTGGAGCAGACAGAACAGAAGACCACCAGAGCAGGACTGAAGACCACCAGGTCAGAGTAGAAGGCCACCAGACCGGAGCAGGAACCCAAGGCAGGAACTGGACCTGGGTAAAATTGAAAAACAGGAAACATTCACAGTCTCAAGGACCGAGGCAGGGAACACAAGAAGTTCATCCATAGTCTCCCTGGTGACCACTGAATGGGTAGACAGTTCAAAATCTGGCTCATTGACAGAGACTGGGCAGGCAGACAGTTCATAAACAGTTCATAAACACTCATAAACAGACTCATCGGCTGGATCGGGACAGGACAAAAGTCTATAATTGGCCTCCATAGCCCTAACAAGGCAGGCAGGGGATTCACTAACGGCCTCCATAGCCGTTACAGGACAGGAAATGAGTTCACAGACGGCCTCCACAGCCGTGACAAGACAGGAAGTGAGTTCACAGACTGCCTCCATAGCCGTGTCAGGACAGGCAGGGAGTTCATAGACGGCCTCCATAGCCGTGACAGGACAGGCAGAGAGTTCACAGACGGCCTCCTTGGCCGGAACAGAACA
>NW_015643585.1:282791-287052 GCF_001515625.1 Sinocyclocheilus rhinocerous | reverse complement strand
CATGGGTCAATAATCAGCAAACAGGCATGAATGAGGCAAGACAAAGAGTATTCCTAGGGCAGGCGTGGGTCATCGATCGGCGAACAAAATCCAGAGGGCTTGACAAAAGGGGTAATCTGTAAACACGAGCAATAGTCCAGGCTAGGGCAAACAGTATCCAAGGCAGGGTCAGGCAAACGGGAAATCCAATATACACAGGTGAGAATCAAAGGACCGGAAAACAGGCAAGGCAAAACTAGACTGAGACTAGGACTTGGAAAATAAACAATGGCTAACGAACAGGCTCTGTAGTGTAGCTGCGCGAAGACAGCGATAATGCTAGCAATACTCGGTAGTGAGAGAGAGGAAGTCCATGGCTTATGTAGGGTGTGTGATTGGCAGCAGCTGTGTGTCTAATCAGTGCAATGGATGCTGGGATATGTAGTCCGGGATGACCCATTTGTGGGTCACAACCCCCTAGTTCCGTGGATGGCGCTAACAGCTACAGGTGAACAGGTGTAGCTAGTGTTGTTATACATTAATAACAATAGCATATATCATTTTTTTTTCCTATTACTCAGAAAAGAAGCCACAAGAAGCAGAAGAACTTGAACTACGCACGACTAGAGTGCATAAGTGGCTAATACTGCCACCTCTGGAGGTTCTACAGCAGTACCAACAGGAAACAGGGAGAGTTCATTAACATTCTCCTTAACAGGACAGGTACGGAGTTCAGCAACGGTCCCTTTGACTGCGACAGGACAGACTGAGAACTCATAAACGGTGGTGATTGGCAGCAGCTGTGTGTCTAATCAGTGCAATGGATGCTGGGATATGTAGTCCGGGATGACATGCAACAGTTTGTGTAGTGTGAGAGTCAATGTAACAAAAGGGTGACCTCTGGTGGCAATCGGACGGAAGTCCATGGACAGGATTCGTGACAACAACATTCAAATATTTATTATGATTATATACATGCTATACCCGGGATTTGAACCTAAAGTGATAGGTTCTGACCACATGCCAGTCATGCACACTAACCACTCCTGCAACCCATATGCTGGGATGACAAGCACAACATATATGTTATAATTCGTCAATTCACTTACCTGATTTGTTGTCAATGCTGTTTCAGAGCAATACTTGAAAATGACCACTAGGTGGTAGAGATGGGTGTCGAATTGTTTCGAAGACTCGGCACATTTGCTTCGACTGTTTCAGTGTTTAATGAAGCCTCGCTCTGCCCACCACTAATAAAAAAAACGTATTTCATTAACTGACGTAATGTTAATAAAACAGCATATTGAAGTACTAATATCTGTTTTGAACCATTGTAATACTGATAACCACCAAAAACAGGTGGTGTTGAGAAAGTCACATGACAGGGCTGTGCTAGAGTGAGTGGGTTTGGGGATACCAGCTGCGCGTGCAGACACCAGCGGTGCATCCCTCACACTGTATACCAGACTGGGATACCGAAGGACTGACTTTGATAATCTGGGTGCAACAGACAGGATGTGACAAGACTCTGGATCATCAGCTGTGATGTGACAAGAGTCTAGATGATCAGCAGTGATATGACGTGACTCTGGATGATCAGCTGTGATGTGACGTGACTCTGGATGAACAGCTGTGATGTGACGTGACTCTGGATGAACAGCTGTGATGTGACGTGACTCTGGATGATCAGCTGTGATGTGACGTGACTCTGGATGATCAGCTGTGATGTGACGTGACTCTGGTTTTGAACCATTGTAATACTGATAACCACCAAAAACAGGTGGTGTTGAGAAAGTCACATATCAGGGCTGTACGTTAACTTTTTTTTCACATAGCACTGGTGCTACAGAGGTTGAAAGTTTTGTAGCACAGGCCAAACAAGTATAAAATGTAGGTTATCATGTCTGAAAACAAACACAAGTAATGGAGTTCATCATTTAAACAGGCATTGATGTTCCATACAGAGCACAAAAAATACAAACCATCACAAAAATTGTTTTTAGACAAAGTTTTTTCTTAATTTGATAAAAATGGAAGAGTGCAGAAACATAACACCTCTTACACCTCAACACATATAAAATAAAAAATGGCAGACATTTAGGCCAAAGTGCATGGGCAAAGATAAAAATCCTTGTCATTATTTTATCTTTGAGTTTCTTTTTTTCTGCTGAACATAAATGTTTTTTTTTTTGGTTGTTTTTTTTTAAGAATGTGGGTAAGCAAGCAGTTGGTCCCCATTTACTTCCATAGTATTTTTTCCTACTATCAAAGTCAGTTATGGGGACCAGCTACTGTTTGGTTACCGACATTCTTCAAAATATCTTCTTTTGTGTTCAGCACAAGAAAGAAATTAATAGAGATTCTGGAAGATCAGCTGTGACGTGACGTGACTCTGGACGAACTGCTGAGACGTGACGAGACTCTAGAAGATCAGCTGAGACGTGGCGAGACTAGAAGATCAGCTGAGACGTGACGAGACTCTGGACAAACAGCGTCTATGTTTTAGACATAATCAACTGTGTTTATATGTAAACCTTGTGCGTTTTTGACAGTATTAGACGCAAAATTAATCAGACGCGAAAGACAACTTAGTCCAGTAATTAGGTGCTGTTAACAGGCTTTTGTGCGCACGCTTTCAGGTGTACGCGCTGAGAAAAAGCGCATGTCTGAACAGCGCGCGAATTAAATGTTTAACTGGCAAGGTCGCACACCCCTAGTATAATCAATCTCTCACACACACAAACAAGCATAATGAAATCACTTCACACTATTAACCCTTTGACGCGTACGATCAGTCTTGGCTGGTCCCTGAAGCGTACGATCACACCGGTGTTCAGTGCGTCAGGTGACCAACTGCTGAATTCAAATCCGCTTTTGCTGGCGTGGTGCCAGATCGGACGCGCTGAGCGCTTGTCATATTATCACAACTATTCAGTGTTTTCAACCATATAATGCTTATTTTATGTTTCAGACATTTAAATACGCATAAGTACTAGCAAAACCATACATTTATAGTTTGTAAAATACGCGCTGTCTATGGAAGGAGCAATAATGATCCTTACAAATCTGACAAAATGTTTTATTAATATCATGTACAGATTGTGTAGATAACTATAAAGTTGAATCTGCTCATCTCCCAGTTTACCGGAGACATACTATAATGTCTTTTGAGAGAAGAGGATGAATTTGCATGTTGTAAATACCACAGCTCGGATTCAGCGCAAACTTAACATGGCGGCGCCCATCACCCTGTATAGATCAACTAACACGGTCATTATAAAAGTGTTTATACTATCAAAAACATTTACTTGCACATATTTCAGAATCGGAATATCAGATATTTCATAATATAGTGAGTGTGTTTATGAATATTAATAATAAAAGTCAAGTCAAGTCACCTTTATTTATATAGTGCTTTTAACAATACAGATTGTGTCAAAGCAACTGAACAGCATTAATTAGGAAAATAGTGCGTCAATAATGCAAAATGACAATAGTAAACACTAATTTTTCAGTTAAAGGCAGTTCATCATTGAATTCAGTGATGTCATCATCCAGCTCAGTTCAGTTTAAATAGTATCTGTGCAATCAAGTCTACGATATCGCTGGAAATTAAGTGTCCCCAACTAAGCAAGCCAGAGGCGACAGCGGCAAGGAACCAAAACTCATTCGGTGACAGAATGGAGAAAAAAACTTGAGAGAAACCAGGCTCAGTCGGGGGGCCAGTTCTCCTCTGACCAGACAAAACCAAACATTAAAAAGTAAATGCATTAGCTAACATGAACTAATAATCAGCCATATATTTTCTAAAGTATTTATTAAACTTTCGTTAGTAAAAATATAATTATAATAGAATTGTTCATTGTTTGTTAATGTTTGTTCGCAGTGCATTATTTTAATGTTAACAAATAAAACTTAATTGCAAAAAATTTGTAAGTGCTGAGATTGATATGACTAATCTTAAAATATTGTTACTATTCATTATTAGTTTAACTAATGTAATATACACTGCTGTTCAAAAGTTTGGGATCAGTAAGATTTTTCATGTTTTTAAATAAGTTTCTTATGTTCATAAAGGCTGCATTTATTTATTCAAAAATTATATTTTTATTTCTGAAGGATCATGTGACACTGAAGACTGGAGTAATGCTGCTGTTGGTGTTTGTCAGGACGGTGTTGATCTCTCTGACCTCTGTGGTGGTTCTGGTCATCAGTACGGACTGGATCAGGTGGGATAACCTGAACCGCGGCTTCTTGCCGAGCGACGAGCTCTCCAGAGCGT
>NW_015643585.1:256084-279311 GCF_001515625.1 Sinocyclocheilus rhinocerous | reverse complement strand
AGAGCTGTGTTTTGACCCGCGACTATGCCGCCTCATAGTCACCCAGTTGCCCTGCTGCGGAGGCTCTGTTACCGGAACCGAACAATGTACAGGACTCCCTGAGCTAGTCGCTTCCAAAGCCGTATCTAGAGCCCTCACATTCTTACTGTCCTCAATTAAAGTTTGGATGCGTGTCTCTAATTCTGAAATCTTCTCTGTCAGCCTAACTATTTCCCTGCATTTATCACATGTGAATCCCTCGCTGCTGACAGAGAGAGCTAAACTATACATGTGGCAAGCGGTGCAAACAACAATAGCAGGAGAAAAAGCCATTACTCACCGTGATTGATGAATGATTCTTAGTTGTTTGAGTTGTTTGATGAACTTGTGAAAAAAAAACGGAGCGAGAGAAAAAAAAAAGAAAAAAGCAAATGGAAACGCTGGAAACGCTAATGACAAGCTAACAAATGCTAACGCGCTGAAGATGCGCTGCACTCGTGGTTTTAGAATAAAAGCGAACGATCAAATTAATCAGATTAGGCTGATAGATAATATCAGAAATATGGTGGGAATTAAGTTATATTTATCACTTTAAACAACAGAGAGTAATAGAGATTTTACAGAAAAACAGAGCTACACGAAGCTACAATCACAAACCAGCAGCACTGCAAACAGGAAGCAGGAATAACACTGTCCAACAGCGACACCCGCAGGTCAGGAATGCAACCGACACCCCACCCCAAGCTTTACTGTAGTAAAAAAAGGAATAAAAAAAGGAAATAAAAAAAGGAAAAACAAAATAAAAGCGATCCATGTGTCATACAGCGCTATTGTGGCTGCGTTGTGTCACATGACAAGCCTGACGTGTCGCCATGGAAACAATAAGGCTAAACATTCTAAAATAACGGTCGCCTAAAAAAACTCACCCTGGGGGGTCAACTAGAATATTTTAAACTCACGTGTGAAAGGGTTAAGCGGCTTTGTTATGAACATGCAAAACTGTATCGCACGTGTGCTACAGTGATAAATTTATTCATCGCACAGCCCAGTTTTTTCGTAGCATGTGCGACATATACATCATGGTAACACACATGATACTGAAATAATGCAATAAACATTAATTTAACAACATTAAATGTAAGATAAAACCCCAATGTACACAACTGATAAGAAAAAACTAAGAAGAAACAGTTATTTCAACGAAAAAACATAAAATATGAAGTGTCATGCAGGGAATTCTGGGAGTGTCAATTTATAGTTTTTCACTGTAAATTATACAATGTCTTTTTCTTTTTCACTTCCAAAAAACGTAATTTTAACAGTATTTTACTGTAAAATTACATTAAATGTAATTACAGTTATTCACCATATATAGTATGGAAACTTACTGATAACCAATTAACAGTTTTTTTACTGTAGCATTTTTACAGTCTTTTACTGTTAAAATTACAAACATTTTTTACAGTGCATGCAAGGTTGTTGGTTTGAAGTCATTACAATGGCGACGAGTGATTAACCAAAAATACAACTTATAAAAAGAAAGAAAACATAAACACGGCGAAAAGACGGACTTCAGCACGAAATATCGATACAAGTTGTTGTGACTGGCGTTAGGACCCAGCGAAAGCCTATCGCTGCACGGAGAAAAGCCGAACTTCACCTGTGAGTAGAAAAGAGAGAGACAAGATTAAAACACAGTGGATACAACGCAGCTGCAAACTATGAACGCGAATCAACACAATTTGCAAAGCTAAACATAAGCAAAATGGTGTTAACTAACGCATTCTACTGTCTTTTGATAACTGAACTGATGCTGAACTGCCGTACTTTCCATGATTTGATATCGACTCAGACCAGCGTGCGTCCCGTAGCGCAAGACAGCGCGTGCGCTAATTGTTGTCATATAGTTAAAATTATTGTTAAAAAGCAAAATAAATAACTAAATAAATAAAAAGTTACATTATTGTTTACCTTACAAAATGTCCTTTAGACGACGATACAATTTATATCTATCCGTACCAGTTTCAAAAAGTACAGAGTGGTACAGAGAGCACCATTTACTGAACACCAGAACACACTGTATTTTCATATTATCCTATAACTCATTGATTATCTCTACATTATGAGTATATTGAGTATACAGTATAAATTAATAGTGTATAAATACTACAGTATACTTCACTAGTTTACTATAGTAAAAATGTTTTACTACAGTTACGAACTCACTATAGTTAATAGGCCTACTAGAGTATGCTGTGGTACAAATTAACAAACTGTAGTAAATACTGTAATACACTACAGTGTACTACAATTTACTATAGTTTACTATAGTAAATACTAGGGGTGTAACGGTACACAAATATGACAGTTCGGTACGTACCTCGGTTTTAACATCACGGTTCGGTATGATTTCGGTACAGCAGGGGGGAAAACTAAACTTTTTTAAATTATTTTTTTTATTGTTTACTTAACAAGTTGCTCTATGGTGTAATATTTCGCAAAATGCTCCTCTCTAGACTTCATTTCTGTAGTTAACTAACGAGCTGTGGACACTGATGACTTGTTGAGGTAAATTAAATGCAACGTGACATTTTATTTCCATGCTGTATTGTTGATGTCTTTCCGCGGTTGAAACACTGATTGAGCAATTACATGAGGCATGAGATGTTCAGTCATGTTTAGTCTGTACACTAGTAGTACAGAGGAAGGAATGATCGCGTTCACTCGCGCTCCGCTCTGCACAAATCTGCGGGGCGTCACGGCTCAGACACGGGAACCGGAGCTGATCGCGGCCGCTCTAGTCAGTGCTTGTGTTGGGATTATACCAGCACGTTTCTGAACCGTCCCAGAAGCGGCTCTCTAAGGCGTTTATACAGCGATCTGTCATGCCACATAAAAGACGGTCAAAACGCCATTTATTATTTGAATTACCGAAAAAACAGAAAAAAAAAAAAAAAAAAACTGAATTTGTGTGGTACACATGCGTACCGAACCGAAAGACCCGTACCGAAACGGTTCGGTACGATTACGTGTACCGTTACACCCCTAGTAAATACTATAGTTTACTACAGTATTTACTACAGTAGTAGTAATAACATACACTTTGTGTCAGATTGATGATTTATGAACTGATTTATGACCCCTGTCAGCGTTGATTGACAGGGTGTCATATGTCAAATGTGTGGTCAGATTTATGACCTGATTTATGGCTATATGACCCCTCTGTCACCCTGACTGCCATGTCACCGGGGTCCTGTCACCCCTGACTGACATGACAGTAGGGTGTGTAAATCAAAAAGATCAAAACGGATGTTAGATCTGACTTTTGATGGATTTATGACTGGATTTATGATGTGCTATTTCTCACCTGTGCCATGGATTTTTATGGAGTTCCTTCCTGACCTGTAGCTAATTTCCAGTCTGGAGGAGTCTGGGTTCTTCCTGATTGTGGAAAAATGGCTGAGCATTGTATTGTCAGCTCAACAGGATCAGTGTGTTGTTTGATCAATACGGTATATGTTAATGCCTATTCACCAATTTGTCCCTATCGGCCCGTCTACATCCACCCCCTAAGCAAGGAGGTTGTCTGGACACATGCCTTCCATGTTTGTGTTTTAGGTCTACACCTTTGGTGGATTGGTGTCTAGACACCAGAGCCCAAAGCTTCTCCCCTATCTGTTTCCTACCGTGATGTAGTCGGTGTCCGATATAATGTTTTAATATGTTTGTTAATGGGAATGTGCTTTGTTTGGGGGTTGGAAGATCACGTGTCCCTGCCAAACCCCTAAACGATTCAGTTCTGCTTGATCTATAGGCTAAATGTTGATAGCTAAGACATCACTATTTTGATTGTTTGCAACAATACTGGAATACTTTGGCAATACAAATGTACAAAATATTTCTCATGCCAATAAAGCATCTCATGCAAAAAAATAAATAAATTGAAAACTGAAACATAGAATTAAAGAATTAACCAAGACCATATTTCTATATGCGTCTGAAAAATATGTTATGTCTGGGCATGTTATTTCTACTTCATCTGTATGTGTGTATGCTAACACCTTCTGCAGGATCAGAACAACCTAATCTGTAGGTTGAATAGATAAACTTATGAGAAGGAGTCTTAAGTTAAAAATTATTCAACTTCCCTGCCCACCGTCCCTATTAATTTCCTTCTAAAAGTGAAGGTGTCTAACTGGCAGTGGATGCGAGTATCCTCTATGTGCTTGTGTTAATGGCTTTACAACATCCACCTCATATCGATGTGCACAGAATCATGCTTTAGACAATGAATCAACACTTTGACTGATTCTTTGGGCTCACACACACACACAAACTTTGTGCATTTTTAGATTTTCAAAAACATATATATATATAAATTCTGTATGATTTATAAGCTTGTTTCCTCTTGCGGACAAAAATACCCCCACAAGGACAAGGAATTTGGATATTGCCATCTTTGTGGGGACATTTTGTGCCCCATAACGTAGGGTATATCTGAACCACACACACACAAATCTGAGTATATAAAATTTTAAGAATAGGCAAAATCGTATATGTTGCATTTACTTTTTTGTTATTTAAGAAATGTTTTCATTTTAATCCAGCCCATAGACAGTATGTGTACTGTAAAAGAACAAATATACATTTCATTTAAAACTTCTCAGTAAAATAATTACACCCACAATTTTAAACATGTTTAAAATGTTAAACACATTGTGTGTCACTAAAGCAAGGCACACTGTCTATTGTCTTTAATTTCTTTAAAATAGCCTGATGACCAGCATTGTTTCTTTAGATCATTAATGCACCCAAGTGCTTTTCTCACATGAGTAGAAAACTCTTTGGATGTGTTTGACACAAACACATAATTTTTTACTTCAGAAAACTTTTTTAAATGTATGACTGAACTTTTCTCATTTGACAGACCTATGTTTAAAATTATTTACCTGGTCTTTAACATTTGGTGTAAATTTTCTTACCTACTACACAAAACATACACTTTGACTATTTGACTGTCAATGCTGACAGCATTGAGGGCTTTGGAGGTGGTAATGCAATGATAATGGGAAAAAATTATGTGTACAAAACATTCAGGCATATAAAATTATTTTATTTAGCAACAGTCATAAAATATATGAACATGAAATTTCAAGCAGCTCCGCTGGCTGAAGATTGTGTGGCCGGACCCAGTAGGCAGGAGGAGGGGGTAGTTTCGGATGGAGAAGAAATGGTGGAACAACCATCTAGGTTGAGGGGAGAGGCGAGGTCGACCCAGAGTGGGTGTTTTTGGGCGTAATGTGCAATAAACCAATCAGAGTGTCATCTTCCATCCCCTTTAAGAGGCAGTTGCGCTCTCGCCATGGCGGATCGCTATTTACATGGCGGAGTTTGTTGGCAGAAAAGCTGAACGCTTCTCAAGCGAAGAAACCGATTTGCTCGTGCACGAAGTTAAAGCGCGCGAGCAGATCATCTACGGGACAAGCAGGAATCCACCAAAGCTTCCCAAGCTGAAGGAAGCGTGGGAGGAAGTAGCGGTGATTGTGTCCTCGTCTTCTGGCATCAGAAGAACGGCTGTACAATGCTGAAAAAGGTACAATGATGTCAGGAGACAGGGAAAACAAAAGCTCGCCGCTAGTAAAAAACAGCAGGTGGCCACGGGAGGAGGGCCACCTACAGCCACCCCGGACCTAATGCCAGCAGAGGACATCGCTGCCTCTACCCTCAGTGCTGAAAGCTTTGAGGGGTTTGGGGGCTTAGAGGTGGTAATGCAATGATAATGGGAAAAAGTAATGTGTACAAAACATTCAGGCATATAAAAATATTTTATTTAGCAACAATCATAAAATATATGAACATTAAATTTCATGCAGCTCCGCTGGCTGAAGATTGTGCGGCCAGACCCAGTAGGCAGGAGGAGGGGGTAGTTTCGGATGGAGAAGAAATGGTGGAACTTCCATCTAGGTTGAGGGGAGAGACGAGGCGACCCAGAGCACGACGCGAGAACGTCAGCCACGAAGACCACCCATTCCAAGACACTCCAGCAGGCCGGCTTCAATATGCTGGAGAGGGAACTGGGTAGTCTCCATCAGAGTATGCGGCGTGTGAACACCCGCTTGAGCCACTTGGAGATGTTGCTGCTGCCCCTCGGACGCATCGCAGACAGTGTGGGAAGGCTCGCTGATGCAGTTGAGTGCATTACACCTGCAAAATCTCCTGCAATAACTCCTCCATCCACTGGATCTTCTCCGTCCACCTGATCCATGTCCACACTGCACTCTTCTTAATTGTTAATAAAATAGAGTTGTGTTTATTATTATTATTAATAGAAATGTTTTTTTTTTATTAAAGATTTGGTTCTCATTAAAAGTGTTTTTTTCCCCTGTCATGGAGTAATAAGTAAAATTATCAGGGTTTTAATTGCTGAAAGTATGGATACATGATCACTGTAATCTAAAAAATATGAAAGTATTTAAAAAAAAAATTAGTTTACAAATATGCAAAAAAAAAAAAAAGGTTTACACTCTAAAAATACTTTATTTGTAACAAACAGGAGATAAAAAATTTACAAATGTTTCGAGAGCCGAAACGTTTCAGCAACTGGGAGAGCGCTGTGAGTGTTTTGATAAAAGGCTAATTTAAAAAAGGTTGTCATCATATCCAGAGGTACAAAATCTTCCTATACAATAATAAATCCATTAAAAAAACAAACATTTCAAAATAAATGCAAGGTTTGCACTTTTAGCAAACAATTCAGCTTGCAGGCTACAGATGACGCAGCTCTTCTGCCAGCTGACTCTCCTCGCCCGTGCTGCTGCTTGAGGATTTTGGTTAATTGGCATCGGCACATACAGTTCATTTTCACGCCTTCTAAAGTCCTGTAATCTTTCCTCATTTATGTCTAAGAGACATTTATGGTGTATGGCAATGTATGGCAATGTTATGCAACACACAACATGACCACAAAGAATGCTCCGACCTTCTGAGGGCTGTACTGTAATGTTCCCCCTGACTTATCCAAACACCTAAAGCGCATTTTTACCATGCCAAACTTTCTCTCGATGACAGCTCGTGCTTTCGTGTGTTTACGGTTAAAAAACACTTCCCTTACTGTTGTAGGCATGATATACGGTGTAATCAGCCATGTCTATAAAGGGGTCCTATTATGCTTTTGTTTAAATCGCGCTCAAATTGATTTGATTTTAACGCAATATTTACATTGAAATTCGCAGGCGGCTATGGTAAGGGGCATGACATTTCCCAACCGGGCGCCAAGTGGTGCCAATCACAACACACACAGCCCAGCTAACCAATCACAACACATTTCGTATTTCAGAAGGCGGGCCTTCATTTGATACAGGAACTATTCGTTCATGCCAGACTGGGGAGAGAGGTGTTGTAATAATGTAAAATATGTGAAACATTATGTGTTTTTCGAACAACCTAGTATGAGAGCCTGTTCTAGTACACCCCCAAAACAAAATCAAGACTTTGTAAAAGAGCATAATAGGACCCCTTTAATGGATAGCCATTGTCCCCTAACAGCAACCCGTCCAGGGGCGGGTCACCCTGGAAGACTGCAGGAATGACAGAGTTGGCCAGAATAAAGGAGTCATGGCTTGATCCAGGATAATTTTCGAATACGTGTGTAACTTTATTTGTTGCATCTCAAATTACCTGGATGTTGATGGAATGGGTTCCCTTATGATTAATGTATATCAAAGCGTTCTCTGACGGGGCACGTAGTTGCACGTGCGTGAAATCTATCGCACCCAAAACTCCAGGGAACCCAAAGTTAGCCCAAAACTCCTCTTTAACCCGATTTTGGGTAGCAGGCATTATGGGGAATTTATTGAATTCGTGCGCATGTCAGACTAGGCTTGATGTTACTGCATGTATGGCCGAACTTACGGCAGGTTGGGGATATGCCTCCAATTGAACTCAAGGTATGTTGGAATGACCCACTCACAAAAAAATTTAGTGCAGCAGTTATTTTAACAGCAACGGGGAGTGCGTATGGGTAGTATGCATTCGTCTGAAGATCATCTGCCAGAAGACGACAGAGGTCTGTTACTGCCTGGTGGGATAGGCGAAGCTTCTGGCGACACTCCACCTCAGTCAAGGACAGGTATGTGGACCTTGGCTGGTAGATCCTCTGCCTCCTCTGTCTTTCAATCCTTTGCAGGTACTCCATTTGGCTGAACAATTCGAAAATACATTACATTATAAAATACACTGATTAAACTGAGGAGTTCAACGAGTGATGTTTTGCTCAAATTACATGTTCAGTGGCCAGTCAATTTTTCAGTCATCTGCGTTGGATGCAGGCTTTGAAATAGCTCAGCCTGACGAGTCAGTTTAAATACATGTGTGTATTGTCACGATTGATGAACTAATTAGCCAATTTGATTCGTCATTATAAGTAGGCTGAACTGCAAATAGGTAGGCTAATTCTGATACATGCAATGACTATCCATTATGACATGTAGGCATTTTTATATTTATGTACACAATAATAATCTTTTACATTATAATCTTTTATTGTTTCATATTTAAAAATGTTTGTGTGCCGCTGCACGTCCCTGTTTGTAATAAGCAAAGTGAACGCGTGCTGTGGAACCGCCCAGAGGCACATTTTCTACTAACGCGCTCTTTAAATAACAAAAAAAAATATTGCGCCATTGACTTTAGACCAGGTTTGAGTTGGTCTATGGCGCAGTCTATTTTCAGTTCCTCAAAATTGCAATGCGCCAACAATGTGCCTGAACACACCTCTTTTTTAGACCAGCACGCCCATGGGCGCAAATACATTTGCTATTTAAACAACGCAGTGCAGGACGGGAAAATGAGAACTGCGTCGGGCTGAAACTAGCAAAAACACTTGCGACGCACCTTGCGCCACATTGCGCCGGGTGTATGATAGGGCCCTAAGTCTGTTTTACCCTTAAAACTATTACAAATGTAACATATCAAACTATTGCACCGAAAGCCGCACATTCTTTAAAGTTTCAGCATGTTAAAGTTTCCACGCTCTTGTAAAGAGTATAGATGAATTTCATCCATAACCTTTCGTGCATTCAAGAGACCAAATCACTAAGAAAGAGAGTCAAGCAAGAAAAGAAATGTTTAAAATGCATACAGAATTCAGAAAATCTGTTTCATAAACAATTGTGAAAGTTTTTTAAATGCGGATTTGTAAATGATATTTTTATTACTCCACTAGATTTAGTCATCTTGTTCAGACAGCAGATGACACAATTCACTTTTCGTTTGTTTGGCTGTGTTTGTTTTAAGACTCTTCCATAAATTAATGCTAATCCTTGCATGAGAAAGAGAGCATGACAAGCACATACCTATTCATTTAAGAAAATTATTAAACATTTGACTGAACTTTTTATTATTTTGACAAACCATTTCAAATTATTTCCCCTGAGGTGTTTGTCCACAGAATCTCTTTCAATCTTTTTCAACACAACATTAAACATTAAAGTTATCAGTTACTATCGCCATCTTTTTTGACTCAAATAAAGCAACATCTCTGGTGTACGTAAGCATCTACAATGTGTGCATGTGTCATGAAGTTACTGTCTTCAACAGCACAGTCCCCTGAAATATTGTAGTATATCTTTTTTTCTCTTCTACATATCTAAACATGTATTTAGCTTAAATATTAGTTGTTACGTGTTTACAAAGTTGTCATGCCTGATGTTTTTTATTTTTAAGAACATCTGATATAGTTTATCGTTTTGAATTTTATAACATATATTTCACCAAACCTAAAGGACTGAAAAATAGGTTTAGCATCAGTCCACATTTCAGCTGTTAGCCAGAAAATGCAAGTGAGCTGAGATTTCATTACTGAGATAATCTACAGAATGTGAAACAAGCTCACAGTTACATTAGAGTTTTGGATTCTAGTTTATGTTGAATATTGTTTGTTACTGTTCCACATGTTTAACACCTCATTACTCCACTGTGAAGACACGTACTGTATAAATCACAAAGTTTTTCACTTTAGTAGGCCGACTCTGAAACCAGACCAAACAAAAATTAGCTTGAGCCTTAGTTGTAGCAGTATGAAAATTATTGTGTTTTATCTTTCTATGATTTGTTCGTGCTGTTCTAACCACGCTTTCATTTTTAACATCACAATTCGTATTGCATTGTCGTGTGATTGTAAAAGTTTTGTGTGAGTCTCGTTTTTTTTTTTTTTTTTTGCAAACAGTACTGCTGTAATGTTAGCAAGCTCTTTGTGTTCTCGGCTTCTCTTTGTTCATATACGTCAGTATTCTTAGAATTTGCTTGATTAAATTAAGTATTTAACAAATTTTTTGGGTAATGTGTGTGAATATTGAATGCAGCACAAGGATCTTTGAAAATATTTTATCTTGAAATATCCATGTTGTCACGATCTGTACTTTTGAGAAGCGCGGAACGAGGAACAAGGAGACGTGGATTACATAAACAATAAATCAAATTTTTTGTCATATAGTAGCCTATACTCTCTCTCAAACTAAACGAGGACAGGAACATGACCAAATAAAGAAAAACAGGAACAGAAACAGGGGCAAAACACGACACAGAACAGTCCAGAATCCTGACATATATCGCCCCCCTCCCGGACGGTGCGTCCTCGCACCATAGAACAACAGAGGGGGGGAATGGGTGGGAACTAAGGAGGAGGTTCTGGAGGAGGACGGACACCCGGGAGGGGGCTGGCAGACAGAGTCCAGGGAGGAGACGATGGAGGGAGGAGCCAGGGAGGAGACAGGAGGGGCTTGGAGCAGGAGGAGTCCAGCTGGACCCAGGCCACAGCCATAATGACGGCCCACGGTGGAGCTGATGGAGGGAGGAGCCATGGAGGAGGAATGGCCGCCGACTCCAGGGGGCCGATTAACGGCGGCGGAGCAGGTGGTGGAGGAGGCGGAGATGGAGAGCCAACGAGCCAGGGGGATCTAAAAGGGGAGAGCGCATGGTCTAAAAGGGTTGTCCCTATTCTCTTAATGAGTAATGGGTGTGTTTTGGGCATAACGTGCAATAAACCAATCAGAATCTCATCTCCCATTCCCTTTAAGAGCCAGTTGCGCTCGTGCCATGGTGGACTTGCTATTTACATGGCAGAATTTGCCAGCGCAAAGACAGAACACGTCTCCAGAGATGAAAGGGAGCTGCTCGTGCACGAGCAAAAAGGTAGCCTAATTCTGATACATGCAATGACTATCCATTATGACATGTAGGCATTTTTATATTTACGTAGCCTACACAATAATAATCTTTTACATTGCAATCCTATAATTTTTAATATTTGGCATGTTTGTGTGCTGCTGTGCGTCCCTGTGTGTGTAATAAGCAGAGTGTATGCACGATGTGGACCCGCCTATACTAATGCGCTCTTTAAATAACAAAAAAAATACTGCGCCATTGACTTTAGACTAGGTTTTTGTTGGTCAATGGCGCAGTCTATTTCAGTTGCCTCAAAATAGCAATGTGCCAACAATGCGCCTGAACACACCTCGTTTTCAGACCTGCATACCCATGGGCGCACAAATGGGCGCAAATGCATTTGCTATTTAAGCATCGTGGCGCAGGACGTGAAAATGACAACTGCGTCGGGCTGAAACTAGCAAAAAGCACTTTTGGTATGTTGGCGACGGGTGTATGATAGGGCTCAGAGTCTATGATGCCTTTTACATGACACGTATTACCCACGGCGCATTTGCACTCCAGTTGCTCATCCGCAGCAGCGCCAGAACTCCAGTTGTGCTCCATCAGCTTTTGTGCAACGTCAGACAACCTTTTCAGAACTCAATTCTCTCCAAGACGTAAACTTTATCCCCTAATCGAATCTGAATGGTTTCACCGTTTCCTTGAATCTGGTATGACTGTTTTAATCCACAACGGTCCAGACCTTGTGCATTAATGCTTTAAAGTTCTGGTTTATGCGTCAGATCCCCCAAAGTGTGATGTCAAAAATTGCAGCATGCATCAGGCTCTGACAAACAGGAGTGTTGAAGCTGCCTCTGTGGTCCATATAACAACCAGATAATATTACTTCAACTTCTGATCAACAGGATGTTGCAGTAGCTCACTGTCCTCGCTGATGCAGATGTTTGTACTGTCAAACCTGGTATTGTTTGTAGCATCAGATCCCTAGCACAGATTGGTTAGGAAACTCAGGTTGCTTGCGATGACTGAGCTCTAAACAGTCGTTGTTGATAGGGGCCGCCCTCACACACCTGGGGGGCCGTGATGTAGTGTAGCTGTACCCTTACGAAAAAGAAGTTTATTCAAGTGTGCTATTAGTATACTTGACTTATACTTAGAAAAAGTCTAAATATATTTTAGCTATAATTGTGCTCCTAGAATCCGTGTTTTCAATGTTATACTGTAGGGGACACTAGTACACATCTTCTGTACATAATTTCCAAAGAACACAAGTGAAGACTGACCATAAAATAAAAATTTTCACACACTTTTCCAAAAAAAAACGTTGAAAATTATTGATTATTTCAAAGGGTTTCTAATGACACATCATTTGGACATTTCATGTCTGGGAAAAATTTGGGATTAAACTGGTTAAAATGCGTTTTAAACATAAAGTTAAGTGGTTTTCATTACCCATTTTACTCTTAGTAATTTAATAAATTTCATAATTTAAAAGTTTAGTGCAGAAGTATCGAATCGGTATCGATATCGACGATACTGCCTTGAAAAATATCGGTATCGTATCGAAAACAAAATAAGGGGTATCGCCCATCCCTAATATTTGAGTGAAACAAAGAAAAAGTTGGGCGGGGGGCCTTGTTTCTGTGCATCGCTGTTGGTTAGTTGTTGAGATGTTGGGTTTTGCACGTAAAGAGTGGAGGCAGATGAAGGTGGGCCTACAGTGGGGGTGGAGTTTAATACGGCTCAATGACTGGAGAAACGCTGCATATGTCACCAGAGAGAAGTCTGCCGTTTTCACCAGAAGATATTTTGATTAAAGATTAGAAGGTCAAAAAACAAAACAAAAATGTACTGGTGAATTGTTCATAATACAACCCATGATCCAACATTAATTTCATGACCGTTATACCTTAACTTCTATGGACCATTTCAACGGATATTCGGCATGTTGTTACAAAACATTTTTATTTTAAATAAATGCTGTTTTTTTTATTCTTAAAAAAAAATCCTAAAATTATCTCAGAAATATTAAGCAGCACAACAGTTTCCAGCACTGATAATAAATCAGCATATTAGAATGATTTCTGAAGATCATGTGACACTGAAGACTGGAGTAATGATGCTGAAAATCCAGCTTTGATCACAGAAATAAACATTTTAAAGCATATTAACCTGTTTAATCCCAAAATTTTCTCAGACATGAAAATATCCAAATGATGTGTCATTAATATTCCTTTGAAATATCAATAATTAATTTTTAAAAATTTTTTGGAAAAGTGTTTACTCATTCTATGACCACACTCAACAAAACTGAATATGTGAATTCATATATTAATACTAGACACCCTAAAGATAATGTGTACCAAAAGTCTTTGTCATATCTTTGTTAACATACTTTACTAGCCTTTCATTTTGGAGCTTTGATGCAGCCATCATCTTCTCAAGGTGCAAACAAGAAATAAACTGCTTTGATCATGTGACAATTTGCACTAACTGTGACACTGCACAATTAAATAATTGACACCATTTATTTTTTCCATATTTGCAGGAAGTGCACTGAAACATCAATCAGTAAGTTTTTTTTTTTTAGCTTTATAAATGAAAACCTTTTTTTACGGTCACTATTGTGACCAGTGGGATTAAATGGGTTAAAATAGGAAACCATTATTTTAAATTGTAATAAAATTTCTAAATATGACTGTTTGTCTGTATTTTTGATCAATTAAATGCAGGCTTGATGAGCATAGGAGAATACTTTCAAAAACATTAAAAATAGTAATAGTGCCCACACTTTTGACCAGTACTTCTGTATGTGTATGAGCGTTTACAGTAAATGTGCATAAAAAAAACATACATACCCACATATATACTGTATGTAGTGTGTGTGTGCATTTATTAATCTGCATGTAGGCTATACTTTTATCTTTAAAAAAAAAACTAATACAGGTTTATGCGAAACACGGTAGCCAGCATTGAATTGCATTCACCTTGTTATGGCTCAGATAGAGCATTCAAATGCTTTCTCGCACTGTTCCACAGCAACAAACTTGTCCAAACTAAGCACACATTTTAAAACGAATGAAATCAGTAATAATGGCATTTATTGATTAGTATCCTAGCATTCATTTAGCGTTGTAATATACATGCATGTTCTGTAAAGCTGCAGTGAAACGATATGTATTGTGAAAAGCGCTGTACAAATAAATATGAAAATGAATATTTGCGTAGATATACATGACCCAGCAATGCAAGTGAAATGTCCATTAAAAACCTCCCCGGGCATCTTGGCGACAAACCATGATAAGTACGTAAGTGACTGTTTGTCTTGCTTCAGTTTAACCAAACATAAGACTGATGTCATCCATTGTACGAACAAATGATCCCAACCTTTCCGTTAAGGAGTTAATTGCATCTAGACTGCGATATGTATTTACCGCCATCTCTCGTCTCGTGTACACGCATGCAGCATCAATCAGAGCCGTCCAGAAGACTACTTTTAAATTTCTTAATGCTTCAGGACCAGACATGCGCAGTAGCGTTCCAACGCCTTTGTTATTGTTTACGTCTTTGAAATGGTCTATACCAATGTAACGTTAAGATGCTAAGTTCAGTTAAAGACATTTAGTGACAGTTCCATATTAAAATATTTTGAATAAATTAAAAATGGGATAAACATAATACATACAGTACAACACTATATATCAACAATAATTTTAACGTGTTTCAAAAATATGCTTACACCTTTAAACATATTATACAATTTGAATAAAAGAGTCTTAGAGGCAAGGGAAAATTTAATCCAACAGCTGTTTATTAAACAATTAAACATACAGCAAGGAATACATAGTTAGTAACATGGAAACAGAAGCAAGGATTCAATAAATTACAATATAATTGTGCAATAGAGTACGTAGATCGTCAGGTTTGCTATAACTCATGGTCCTATTCAAAACATATTGATGTGCGTCATCAGGATTAAACACTTACTGATCATTCAGCAGTGCTTACAATAAATTCAGTTCAACTTAAACAGCTTGTCTATTGTTGAGAATATGTTTTATAACACAGGTACGTCATTCTGCTCAAAATATAGACTCGTTTTGCAGCGTTTGAAGGGGTTGTCCTCTGGAATAGCCCAGTCACGATCATACTCATTAGAGTCAGACTCGTCGCTGCTCTGAGACAAAAAGTTTGTTTAAATACCAAATTGTGAATGTAGGTAGGGCCCGTAGGTGTGAAACAACCAAGGATATGACGCCTTCAGTAGTCAAAATATCGGATGTTTTGACACATTCAGTGAGATTATTATCTCTTAAACAATCTTACGTTTTTTTTCTTGCGAACAAAAAAGTATATTACTGGTAAATGCACAGTGTTTTTGTTTACACCTTCAGTTCATGACAATTTCTAATAGAATTCTTTAATTTAATAATGTACAAATCAGCCAAGAACTCACATTCACATCTCTTGTAAAATGTTAATGTGCTAATTGTATTATTAATTTAAAAGAAGCAGTCTTAAATTATTCCGAGTGCTACATGGATATTTCAAGATAAAATATTTTATTATTTTTGTATACGAACAAAGAGAAGCCGAGAACACAAAGAGCTCACTAACATTACAGCAGTGCTGTTTGCAAAAGAAAAAAAAACAGACACTCACACAAAACTTTTACAATCACACATGACAATGCAATACGAATTGTGATGTTAAAAATGAAAGCGTGGTTCAGAACAGCACAGAAACAAATCATAGAAAGATAAAACACAATAATTTTCATACTGCTACAACTAAGGCTCAAGCTAATTTTTGATTGGTCTGGTTTCAGAGTCGGCCTACTACAGTGAAAAACTTTGTGATTTATACAGTATGTGTCTTCACAATGGAGTAATGAGGTGTTAAACATGTGGAATAGTAACAAACAATATTCAACATAAACTAGAATCCCACACTCTAATGTAACTTTGAGCTTGTTTCACATTCTGTAGATTATCTCAGTAATGAAATCTAAGTTCACTTGCATTTTCTGGCTGACAGCTGAAATGTGGACTGATGCTAAACCTATTTTTTCAGTCTTTTAGGTTTGGTGAAATATATGCTATAAAATTCAAAACGATCAACTATATCAAATGTTCTTAAAAATATAAACATCAGGCATGACAACTTTGTAAACACTTAACAACTAATATTTAAGCTAAATACATGTTTAGATATTTAGAAAAAAAAATGTAAAAGATATACTACAATATTTCAGGGGACTGTGCTGTTGAAGACAGTAACTTCATGCCGCATTGTTTTAATAAAAGTAGATCAATCATGAAGACAATCATGACAACACGCAGTTGTAGTTGTGTGTGTTTCCGGGATTAAACCTTTTGGTCAGATGAATACCTAAAACATTTGACTGTTTGTTGGTGCAGACTGTATAAAATGGTCGAAAACATGCCTCTTTCAATGAATTAACTAGATGTCATATGTGATTTATTTACTGGAGTTATGTTTAGAGACACAGATAAAGGAAATAGTGTCTGTGGCATCCATGACTTTTAATGTCTAACTTTAAGTGTAATAGATGGGTTTGTATTAAGTGTAACAGTCTTAACAGAAAAAATGGCAAGACTCATTTTCAAGTTGAGTTATGTGTCTTTGTGACACAGGTAGACAGGATCATAGACAGGTCGGAAAAGACAACCAAAAAGGATATCACACTTTGTTTTAAACACTCTCATCTAGAAGGACTATCCTTTTATGTTTTATGCTGTAGGTGTTCATAAATTCCTATGAATATGCACTGCATGTTTGACCACAATCAGAAAGAACTCATCCCCTGAAAACTATGCAAAAACAAAATGTAAACAGTCTCATCGATTATCTCTAGTGGAAAAATAGTATTTACAAATCACACATTCACAATAGAACAGAAGAAAGGATTTCTGTCTTATGTGCTCATTATAGCTAAAATTCTCTTTTGCCAAATGCCGTACACCCTTTTGCATTTCGTAATTCAATGATTTTTAGTCCATTCGTTTTGCGTAAAGATAATTCCTAAAGATTATGTTTGAATTCTTTCTATAACCTTTACAAAAGCGTGGAACACCATAGTTCTCAATTGTGTTTGCATTACATTAACAGATATGACAGAATTGGAGAAACAAAGATGTTTAGCACATGCACACATTGTAGATGCTTACGTACACCAGAGATGTTGCTTTATTTGAGTCAAAAAAGATGGCGATAGTAACTGATAACTTTAATGTTTAATGTCGTTGTGTTGAAAAAGATTCTGTGGACAAATACCTCAAGGGAAATAATTTGAAATGGAGGTTTGTCAAAATAATAAAAAGTTCAGTCAAATGTTTAATAATTTTCTTAAATGAATAGGTATGTGCTTGTCATGCTCTCTTTCCCATGCAAGGATTAGCATTAATTTACGGAGGAGTCTTAAAACAAACACAGCCAAACAAACGAAATGTGAATTGTGTCATCTGCTGTCTGAACAAGATGACTAAATCTAGTGGAGTAATAAAAATATAATTTACAAATCCGCATTTAAAAAACTTTCACAATTGTTTATGAAACAGATTTTCTGAATTCTATATGCATTTTAAACATTTATTTTCTAGCTTGACTCTCTTTCTTAGTGATTTGGTCTCTTGAATGCACGAAAGGTTATGGATGAAATGTATCTATACTCTTTACAAGAGCGTGGAAACTTTAACATGCTGAAACATTAAAGAATGTGAGGCTTTCAGTGCAATAGTTTGATTTGTTACAGTTGTAATAGTTTTAAGGGTAAAACAGACTTAATTTTCGTGTTGATGCTTCATGTGATCGCACTTTGTGGACAGACACAAAGTTGCACTAAAAGAAATTTCTCAAAGAGGAAAACTTACTTAATTTCTTAATTTTCATTTATTCCTATTATGATGACAGCTCACTGTTATGGGACGAGGAGAACAGAGGACTCAAAGGCAGAGGATTAGATGCAATGGAAAGTTTATTTTCCAAAGGTAACAAAACAAATAAAACTGTAACAAAAAACAGCGAGCCAGTCTCTGGGGTAATCCAACTTCGGTCGGCAGTGTGATGCAGACCAAACGAGTAGATAACTGCCCAAGATTCAGCACTTGCACAGGACCAACAACCTGAGAGTTGAGCGAGGCAGAGAGCGGTGATATCCAGAGGATAAACTCGCAGTTGCCCCCAGCTGTCGACAGATTTCTGTCCAAAACCTAGACACAAACTGGGAACCCCTGTCAGAAACCACGTTCACCGGGAGGCCATGAATACGGAAAACCTGATCCAAGACAACAGTCACTGTCTCCCTCGCTGAGGGTAATTTGGGGAGGGGAATGAAATTAGCCGCCTTAGAGAACCTGTCCACCACAGTGAGGACTACCGTCATGCCACTAGATGGGGGTAGGCCGGTGACGAAGTCCATCGCTATGTGTGACCAGGGCCGTGAAGGGACTGACAGTGGCTGGAGTAGCCCTGCTGGGGGTCGATTGGAGCACTTACCCGCAGCACAAGCCGGACAGGCTGACACGAACTGACGAGCATCCCGCGCCATGGACGGCCACCAAAACCGCTGCTTGATCAACATGCAGGTGTGAGTCGCTATTGGGTGGCAAGCTAGTTCGGAAGAGTGGCCCCACTGTAGGACGCTAGTTCGGACTGACTCGGGCACAAACAACAGACCCTCTGGGCACCCTGCGGGAATAGCAGCGTCGCGTAACGCCGCGTGGACCTTGGATTCCACCCCCCAGGTGACCGCCACCACCACCCATTCGGGAGGCAGAATGGGCACAGGGAGGGTGGGACTAGCCTCAGCCTCAAAGATCCGCAACTAAACCGCCCGAAAAACAATGCCCAGCGAGCCTGCCGAGAATTTAGTCTTTTAGTGGTGCGGATGTATTTGAGGTTTTTGTGGTCAGTCCAAACAATAAAAGCGACCCCCGTGCCCTATAACCAGTGACGCCACTCCTCCAGAGCCAGCTTAACAGCAAGTAACTCCCTATTCACGATGTCGTAATTCCATTCCGAGGGGGTCAAACGATGAGAAAAGAAGGCGCAGGGATGTATTCTCTCGTCCGAGGGTGATCGTTGGGACAAAATAGCCCCAACCCCTACCTCTGACGCATCCACCTCCACAATGAACTGACGAGACGGGTCAGGTGTGGTTAAAATGGGAGCCGAAACGAAGCGACTCTTAATAATTTCAAACGCAGTCTGAGCCTGCGATGACCAACCGTAACGCTTCCTAGTGGAGATGAGATCAGTCAGAGGAAGGGAAACCTGACTTAAGTTCCGAATGAACCACCTGTAAAAATTGGCAAACCCCAGAAATCGCTGGACCGCTCTACAACTATCTGGGGTGGGCCAATCAGCAACTGCTTTTACTTTGGCAGGATCCATTCGGATACCCTAAGGAGAGAGGATAAATCCCAGGAGTGGAACCGACAGTGCGTGAAACTCGCACTTCTCCACCTTGGTGAATAAACGATTCTCAAGCAGTCGTTGGAGCACTCGTCTGACGTGCTGGACATGATCACGTTCATTCTGGAAGAAGATCAGAATATCGTCCAGGTAAACAAAAACAAACCGGTTGACCATGTCTCTGAGCACGTCATTGACGAGTGCCTGGAAGACCGCCGGAGAATTAGAAAGCCCAAACGGCATGACCAAATACTCAAAGTGCCCAGTAGGGGTGTTAAAGGTGGTCTTCCATTCATCCCCCTCCCTAATCTGAACTAAGTGATAAGCATTGCGGAGGTCCAACTTCGTAAAGATGGTAGCCCCCTGCAAGAGCTCGAAGGCGGATGACATCAACGGCAAAGGATAACGATTCTTCACCGTGATGTAATTTAACCCCCGATAGTCTATGCAGGGGCGCAATGAACCATCCTTTTTCTACACGAAGAAGAACCCCGCCCCAGCCGGAGAGGAAGAGGGTCGGATGATGCCTGCTACCTGAGAATCGTGAATATACCTTGTCATGGCCTCCCTCTCAGGACCGGACAGAGAGTAAAGGCGCCCCTTAGGAGGAGAAGTGCCAGGCAACAGGTCTATCACACAGTCGTACGGGCGGTGCAGAGGCAGAGATGAAGCTTGGGACTTACTGAAAACCACTCTCAAGTCATGGTAAGCCTCTGGTACACCTGCCAGGTTCACCGACTCCTCCTGCAACAAAGGATGAGACATAACAGGGGAGAATGCAGCACCCAAACATTGAGCTAAACAAAAAGGGCTCCAAGTTAAAACAGAGTTGAGAGCCCAGTCAATGTGAGGATTATGTTTGACTAGCCAGGTGTGCCCCAAAACCACTTGGGCGGTGGGTGAGTGAATAAGGAGAAAACGGATCTCCTCGACATGATTGCCGGAGAGCGTGAGTGTAACAAACATAGTAGCATGGGTAATTCTGGAAAGAAAGGTGCCACATAGTGTTCTGGCCGATATAGGCTCAGCCAGAGCAACGGAAGGAATCCCCAAGAGCGTGGCCAGCCCGGCATCCATGAAATTGCCCTCTGCTCCGGCGACAATCAACGCAGACACTTAATAAGCAGCCCCCTTGACCAGCAATGAGGCTTGAAACTCAGACCGACCACCAGAGGGCAATCAAGCTCTAGTAACGCTCAGCTTCTGCCCTCCCTTGAGCGGTAAGCAGGCAGTGTGATGCGGACCAAACGAGTAGATAACTGCCCAAGACTCAGCGCTTGCACAGGACCAACAACCTGAGAGTTGAGCGAGGCAGAGAGCGGTAGTCCTTCTCTCTACGCATCCTGGGGTGCAGGAACAGCCACGTGACCGGCCTCTCCGCAGTAGAGACACAGTTGGTTGTCAAGGCGATGCCGCCGCTCCCTCACAGTCAACCACACTCTCCCAACCTGCATAGGCTCATCCTCGGGGAAGTCGAGACGTTGAGATGGCGTGTCACTAGACACTGCAGACACAGCTCTAGTACCGGGCTCGAGATAAACCACGCCCCTCCGATGCCGGGAACGGAGAGCAATGTGGTTAATCAACCGAATGGTGAGGTCGTTGAGTCCGTCCAGGCTCGAGGGTAGTTCAAGGGAATAGATTTCATCCTTGATATGCTCGGCCAGACCGTGGAGAAAGTGATCCCAAAGAGCCTTGTCGTTCCAGCCACAGGATGCCGCGAGCATGCGAAACTCGTTCGACTAACTGGATACTGAACCTTCTCCCTGCCGTAGCAGCGTCAAGGCTCGTGCCGCTTCAGTTCCCTGAGCCGAGCGATCAAACACCTTGCGTAGTTCCTCCGAGAAGCTCTCAAAGGAGGAACAGCAGTTGTGCTCATTATCCCACATGGCCGTTCCCCACTCTCTCGCTAGACCCACCAAGAGCGTGATGCTGAAAGCTACCTTGGACCGCTCCGTGGGAAAACAGGAAGGCTGTAGCGAGAAAGTCAGAGAGCATTGGGACAAAAAGGAGTGTTAGGCTGTGTTAGGCTCACCCAAGTAAGGAGCAGGAGGATTGAGCCGCGGTTCAGTGCGACGGTTACAAGTTCCATCGGGATCGGGAGGAGGGGTTACCGTAGGAGCTGCGGGACGGCTGGTTTGTAGCAGATCAAGCCGTTCAACCAGCTGGTTAAGCTGGAGAGAGATCTCGAAGTAAGCGCGTCGGGAAGCCACAATTTCCTCCTGATGTGGACCCAGAAGAATGCCCTGCTGCATAAGGGCTCGGCGCATCTCATCCTCCTCTGTTGTCCATAATATCTGGTGTGTCCATAATATCTGGTGAGTAGATTCTGTTAAGGGACGAGGAGATGTGGCTCTAGTATCGCTAGCAAAAGCATCAAACAGAGCCACTGACATCCTGAAGTAAACTTTGAATCGCCCGTGATAATCCCGCTGCTCCTTAATAAGGAGGGGGAACTCCTTCCTCTCTATCTCAGTATCGGATGGACCCAATATTTTCTTTCTTTTTCTTTTTTAAGAAGCGAGAGGACAACAAAATCATCCTCACTGCTTGAAGACTCCAGTTAGTGCTGTTTTGCAAATTTTTTCTCAATGGATTAATTAATACGCATCGGACTCAGTCTGCAAGGTTTCTGTGCGTGACGAATTTTTAGGATTTCCAATACGAAAAAACGCATACGAAAATTTTGGACTCAGTGTGCAGAGACCTTAAGAGAGAAAAAAGTTTGATTCTTAGATGTGGCATATACCTGGTGAAAATCTGTTGGCATGCAAAAAATACTCACAAATGTTTTAGCACAGCTATTTATACACATAGTACGAGAACTGTATATTGTGTCACTTGCATAGAAAGTTCATTACCAGTTTATCAGGGTCAAAAGGAAATGAAGATAATAGTTGAAATCCTTAGCTTGTACGTCTCTTTCATGTTGAAAATCGCAGATTCTGGTGTGTTTAATCTTTTAGTAAATCATTTAAAAATGACATGATACTGTCACATTTGCTACTGTGAGGTAGCATGGTGCGAGGAACGAGGAGACGAGGAGTACATCAACAAGGAGATTTTAATGACATCAAGGGAACCAGGAAAACACATATAGCTGAGGAGGTTGACATAAACAATACCGGACGAGGAAACATGGAAACACACACAGCTTAAATAATAAGGATGCTAATGGGACACACCTGGGATCAATAGAACTAAATGGGGAACACCTGGAAACACATTAAAAACTCATAATAACAACAGGAACGGGAAGGACCAAATAAGGGCATAAACATTACACATGGGAAAACCAGGACATGAAACACGTGGGGAGCAAAACACAAAACACGGAACAGAGTCTGACATTACTTCCCCCTCCCGGAAGGCCACACAACATCCAACGGGGAGGGGTACCCGTTTGGGGCGCCATGGTGGATCAGGAAGTTCGGGGAGCCATGTTGGTCAGACAGTTCAGGAGGCCATGGCGGATCAGACAGTTCAGGAGGCCATGGCGGATCAGTCAGTTCAGGAGGCCATGGCGCAACAGACAGTTCAGGAAGCAATGTTGGAACAGGGAGCTCGGGGAGCCTGGCCTTGGCACTCAGCCTGGCCTCCATGGATGGACTCCTACCCCCCCCCCCCCCCCCAAAAAAAACAATAA
>NW_015643585.1:251165-255906 GCF_001515625.1 Sinocyclocheilus rhinocerous | reverse complement strand
GGATGGACTCCTACCACCCCCCCCCCCCCCAAAAAAAACAATAATTGGGGAGAATATAGTATTTAGAGGCCCTCCGTAGGCCTATCTCAGGAACTGTGGCCCTCCCTGGGCGGGACAAGGGAACTGGAGCCCTCCTTGGGCTAAACTCGGGGAGTGGGGCCCTCTCTGGGCCTAACCCAGGGACTAGAACCCTCTCTGGGCATAACTCGGGTACTGGGGCCCTCACTGGGCTAAACTCAGGGACAGGAGCCCTCACTGGGCTAAACTAAGGGACTAGAACCCTCACTGGGCCAAACTCGTGGCTAAACTCGGGGGCTGGAGCCGACACTGGAGCGAGCTCTGGGGCTGGAGCAGAAACTGGAGTGAGCTCTGCGGCTGGAGCCGACACTGGCCTAAACTTGGGGGCTGGAGCCCTCCTTGGGCTAAACTCATGGACTGGAGCCCTCTCTGGGCCAAACTCGGGGACTGGGGCCCTCTCAGGGCCAAACTCGGGGACTGGGGCCCTCACTGGGCATAACTCGGTGAATGGGGCCCTCACTGGGCATAACTCGGGTACTGGGGCCCTCACTGGGCATAAAGCCGACACTGGAGCGAGCTCTGGGGCTGCAGCAGAAACTGGACTGAGCTCTGCGGCTGGAGCCGACACTGGGCTAAACTCGGGGGCTGGAGCCCTCCTTGGGCTAAACTCGGGGACTGGAGCCCTCTCTGGGCCAAACTCGGGGACTGGGGCCCTCCCTGGTCATAACTCGGGGACTGGGGCCCTCACTGGGCATAACTCGGGGACTGGGGCCCTCACTGGGCATAACTCGGGGACAGGAGCCCTCACTGGGCTAAACTAAGGGACTGGGGCCCTCACTGGGCCAAACTCGGGGACTGGGGCCCTCACTGGGCTAAACTCGGGGACTGGGGCCCTCTCTGGGCTAAACTCAGGAACAGGAGCCTATGTGGGCTAAGCTCGGGGGCAGGAGCCCTCCTCGGGCTAAACTCGGGGGCTGGAGCCGACACTGGAGTGAGCTCTGGGGCTGGAGCCGACACTGGGCTAAACTCAGGGGCTGGAGCCCTCACTGGGCTAAACTCGGGGACTGGAGCCCTCTGTGGGATAAACTCGGGGACTGGAGCCCTCACTGGGCTAAACTTGGGTACTGGAGCCCTCACTGGGCTAAACTCGGGGACTGGAGCCTTCTGTGGGCTAAACTCTGGGACAAGAGCCCTCTGTGGGCTAAACTCGGGAACTAAACTCGGGAACAGGAGCCCTCTGTGGGCTAAGCTCGGGGGCAGGAGCCCTCTTTGGAGCGAGCTCTGGGGCTGGAGCCGACACTGGAGCGAGCCTAGGGACTAGAACCAACCGCCTTTTCCTCCTTAGATTCCTAGTTAGGTTCGGGGTGAAAGGCGTGGTCGGCGGACTTGACAACGGCACAGCGAAGCGTGCGGCGGTTTCCAAGCCGCGGCAGAAAAAACGGGAAAACAAAAGAAAATTCTTTCAAACACGGAAAACAAACACTGGGAGAGGGGCGCCGCTTACTGTTTAGGTCCGGTGTTCTGTCACATTTGCTACTGTGAGGGAGCGTGGAGCGAGGAACGAGGAGACGAGGAGTACATCAACAAGGAGATTTTAATGACATCAAGGGAACCAGGAAAACACACGTAGCTGAGGAGGTTGACATAAACAATACCGGATGAGGAAACATGGAAACACACACAGATTAAATAATAAGGGAGCTAATGGGACACACCTGGGACCAATAGAACTAAATGGGGAACACCTGGAAACACATTAAATAATCATAATAATGACAGGAACGGGAAGGACCAAATAAGGGCATAAACATAACACATGGGAAAACCAGGACATGGAACACGTGGGGAGCAAAACACAAAACACGGAACAGAGTCTGACAAATACCTACAAAACAGTCAAAGTGTATGTTTTGTGTAGTAGGTAAGAAAATTTACACCAATTGTTAAAGGCCAGGTAAATAATTTGAAACATAGGTCTGTCAAATGAGAAAAGTTCAGTCATACATTTAAAAAAGTTTTCTGAAGTAAAAATTATGTGTTTGTGTCAAACACATCCAAAGAGTTTTCTACTTATGTGAGAAAAGCACTCGGGTGCATTAATGTTCTAAAGAAACAATGCTGGTCATGAGGCTATTTTAAAGAAATTAAAGACAATAGACAGTGTGCTCTGCTTTAGTGACACACAATGTGTTTAACATTTTAAACATGTTTAAAATTGTGGGTGTAATTATTTTACTGAGAAGTTTTAAATAAATTATTTTACAGTACACATACTGTCTATGGGCTGGATTAAAATGAAAACATTTCTTAAATAACAACAAAAAAGTAAACACAACATATACGATTTTGCCTATTCTTAAAATTTTGTATACTCAGATTTGTGTGTGTGTGTGTGTGTCTGTGTATCTGTGTGTGTGTGTGTGTGTGTGTGTGGTTCAGGTATATCCTACGTTATGGGGCACAAAATGTCCCCACAAGGATGACAATATCCAAATTCCTTGTCCTTGTGGGGGTATTTTTTTGTCCCCATGAGGAAACAAGCTTATAAATCATACAGAATTAAGTTTTTGTTTTTTTTTATCTAAAAATGCACAAAGTTTGCACACGATCTAGTGTGTGTGTGTGTGTGTGTGTGTGTGCCCAAAGAATCAGTCAAAGTGTTGATTCATTGTCTAAAGCATGATTCTGTGCACATCGATATGAGGTGGATGTTGTAAAGCCATTAACACAAGCACATAGAGGATACTCGCATCCACTGCCAGTTAAACACCTTCACTGTTAGAAGGAAATGGATAGGGACGGTGGGCAGGGAAGTTGAAAAATTTTTTACTTAAGACTCCTTGTCATAAGTTTATCTATTCAACCTACAGATTAGGTTGTTCTGATCCTACAGAAGGTGTTAGCATACACACATACAGATGACGTAGAAAGAACATGCCCAGACATAACATATTTTTCAGACGCATATAGAAATATGGTCTTGGTGAAGTCTTTAATTCTATGTTTCAGTTTTCGTTTTTTTTTTTTTTTTTTGCATGAGATGCTTTATTGGCATGAGAAATATTTTGTACATTTGTATTGCCAAAGTATTCCAGTATTGTTGCAAACAATCAAAATAGTGATGTCTTAGCTATCAACATTTAGCCTATAGATCAAGCAGAACTGAACCATTTAGGGGTTTGGCAGAGACACGTGTTTGGATATCTTCCAACCCCCAAACAAAGCACATTCCCGTTAACAAACATATTAAAACATTATATCGGACACTGACTACATCACGGTAGGAAACAGATAGGGGAGAAGCTTTGGGCTCTGGTGTCTAGACACCAATCCACCAAAGGTGTAGACCTAAAACACAAACATGGAAGGCATGTGTCCAGACAACCTCCTTGCTTAGGGGGTGGATGTAGACGGGCCGATAGGGACAAATTGGTGAATAGGCATTAACATATACCGTATTGATCAAACAACACACTGATCCTGTTGAGCTGACAATACAAACACTTTGCTCAGCCATATAGCCATAAATCAGGTCATAAATCTGACCATGTACACATTTGACATATGACAACCTGTCAATCAACGCTGACAGGGGTCATAAATCAGGTCATAAATCATCCATCTGACACAAAGTGTATGTTATTACTACTTACAGTTTATGAACTCACTATAGTCAGTACTACAGTACGATTTTAGATTAAAAGCGAACGATCAAATTAGTCCGATTAGATTGATAGATAATATCAGAAATATGAAGGGAATTAAGTTATATTTCATCACTTTAAACAACAGAGAGTGATAGTAAGATAGAGATTCAACAGAAAAGCGAAGCTACACGGAGCTACAATCGCAAACCACTCAGCAGCACCTGCAAGCCAGTGTGTTTGTGATATCAATTATTTAATTTGTGATATCAAGAATTTGATTTCTGCAAGCGATGACGTCTATCAGTGTTGCATATTCACAAGAATGAAAAAGAGTAGGGACTGAAGACTGGTAATGGTAAGTTGATTTAAAACCTGCAGTATATCAGAAGAGCAAATGAGTATGTCTTGAAGAACAACGCAGAGAATCAGCAGAATGATAACTTTATCTCTTGCAGATGGAGAGACTATAACTACGCTTACATGGACACTTTTTGTTTCAATCGGAATGAAATCAATCAGATTGATGAATCCAAACACACTGTTTACATCAAAGCTGAATAAAGGAATCGGGTTGATATGTGCGTTTACATGACACAGGCTTACAATCGGATTTGATCTTTTGACATGCACATGTAACTGGTCTCTTATCCTCTTTGTGTTGTGTTGTGGCAATAAAGCTCGTGCTTCAATAAATCGTCTCTCATTCATCAATTTATTCACTGAGAAAACACAGTAACACAGAGTGAGTTGATATAGGCCTATTCCAGCATATTCGACGCCTCGTGCTGGCGCTATAATAAAACACATAATTTTCACTCTTCACAAACATCCAACACTTTTCTCGATATTGAATATATATATATGTTGTTACCAGCAAAGGACCAGCTTAAACCAGCAAAGGACCAGCATTAACCAGCATAAACCAGCAAAGGACCATTTTAAACCAGCATCCCAGCGTCAAAACATACCTAACCATATATTTATGCTGGTCATGTGCTGGCAAAAGGACCAGCTTAAACCAGCAAAGGGCCAGCTTAAACCAGCGAAGGACCAGCTTAAACCAGCAAAGGACCAGC
>NW_015643585.1:237399-251011 GCF_001515625.1 Sinocyclocheilus rhinocerous | reverse complement strand
AAATATAACCCATGGTTCAAAATAATGCATTCTCACAAAATCAAAACATAACATGTACCTGAGAAAACACAGTAACACAGAGTGAGTTGATATAGGCCTATTCCAGCATATTCGACGCCTCGTGCTGGCGCTATAATAAAACACACAATTTTCACACTTCACAAACATCCAACACTTTTCTCGATATTGAATATATATATGTTGTTACTCTTAATATATCACACTTTTCATTGACAGACAATTACAGCCAGAATTACAGAGCTATCAATCACACGACTTACCGCTGGCCTTACACACATGAACTGATAAGTGCAATAGAGGGCAAACACAGCACAAAGCACCAGCCAGCCAATAGGAAGCCTTGTAAACCCTTATTCTGTCCAATCATCCTCCAGTGTGATTATTTAACCTTCTTAGCAAGTGGAGACACACATTATATATGTACAACTCTGTTACACACAGTGCACGAACACACGATTCCCGCTGTTCCAAGATGTGCATACTAGCAGCCACTTTGCCATTGCTTCTTTTATTTGTTTTAAAAAGTAGACTTAATATTATCCTATTTCTGCTGCTAATTAGGAAACAACGAGTGTGCGATGTTTTGTGCCATGCTGCGCGTATTTATCAAGCCATTACAATGCCCCTTCCCGATCCCATAACAAGACGTCTGTGGATGAGAGTCCGAAGCAAGGACTGGTGGGACAACGTCGGCTTGCATCACTTCACAGACGAGGAGTGGAAGGAGAATTTTAGAATGACACAACAGTCATTTATGGCACTATGCTCAGTGGTGGAGTGGTACATGGCACCTGATGAAGTTACGGTCAGAGCACCAATACCAATGCGAGTCACAATGGAATTGTATAAACTCGGCAGCTGTGCAGAATACCACGTCATCTCCAATCAATTTGGTGTCCATAAAAGTACAGTCAAGAAATTTGTTTACATGTTCTGTAAGGGCATGGTGAGAGGACAGATAAAGCAGCTGATCTGAGTGCCAAATGAAGAGGAAGCACTGGAGATTGCCAGGAACTTTCAGGAAATGCATAACATTCCTCAAATAATGGGACTTATAGATGGCACACATATTCCAATCTTTCCTCTTTCAGATGGCTACAAGGACTTTCTAAACCGGAAAGGCTGGCCTTCTTACGCTTTGCAAGCTTTTGTCGATCACAAATCATGGTAAGCCAACTAATTTTTAGTATGGTTTATTTAAAAATAATTTTAAAAATACTTATTCAAAATAATTAAAAACAATTAAACTAATGTTAACTTTCTTACATTTTAAAATTGTAACTTTTTTTTTTTTACAAACATCAAAAATAACATTGTGCATGCAGTTTTTGGAGCATCAGCTGCAAAATGCCCGGCAGTGCACATGATGCCAATGTTCTACGCCAGTCTGACCTCTTCCAAAGATCCCACCTGCTGCCAAAGGTGAAGCTTATGACAGCTTTAGTTTTTGAAGAGAACACAAATTAAATCATTCTTATTCAGCTTATTTTATCATTTTTAGGGTGTGAAGAACATCGAGGGACAAGATATTAGGCTTTTAATAGTTGGGGACCCTGCATACCCCCTCCTCGACTGACTCTTAAAAGGATATATCAATTTGTCAAATTTGACCCCTGAACAGGAATCTTTCAATGCCTACCTGAGCTCACTACGGGTGGGAGTTGAGAACACATTCGGGATCTTGAAGTCAAGGTGGAAGGTGCTGCTAAAAAGAAGTGATTTTCACTTCAGCTTCACACCAACTGTGATTGCAAATTGTTGTGCACTACATAACTTTTGCCAGACTGAGAAGGACAATGCCAACAGCAGATGGTTGGAAGAGGCTTGTGACCTCAATGTCCTCTATCTTCAACCTAGCCAGCCAGTGAATACAGGGTATAATGCATCTGGTAACAATGCAAGAATTGCTCTGACCACTTACATGTCCACCCATTTTCCCCTTCTGACAGGTCATTTCTACTAAAATGAAGCCTTCCAAAAGACACCATTGAGATTACAATGTAAGAAACTTTTAATGAGAAATGGTTTCATACATTTCAAACATAAGGTAGCTCTTAAAAGTGCCAGTGCAATACTTAATGCAATAGTTTCAATTTCAAAAACAGAACAAAAATGCTATTATTAACAAGTGCAATAACAATTGAGCAAATGAAGTTTCAAATACAACTTTTTTAAATTTAAACATTTCACTGAAATGAAACTCAAAATGAAAAAAGGCAAATAAAACTGGCAAAAAAACAATGCCTTACATTGTCTTTACAACTAGCTTAACCAACTGTCACTACAAAACTTAAACTCTTTATGTTTTTTTTTTTTTTTCTAACCTAGGTCATGTAGGTTGTGGTCAGAACTGCGGTCAGAGCTGCTGGTTCCACTGCAATTTGGGACATTTTGAGAAAGGTGCATTGGCCTATTGTAAAATTTACCTTAAATTTGCTGCGGAGGCTGCATATAAGGTTTGAGTGGTGGAGCTTGTCCCTGGAAATGAGAAGCTGCTTCATAGGGGATCGGAAGAATGCTCCTGAGACCCTCAAATATATGTCCTACCAGACGTTCAGTTGAGCGAGTGCTTTCTTCCAGAAATTTTGTAAATAACATCTCGTCACGTTGTTGATTTCTCTCTTGGTGTTGTTCAATTCTATCCAAGAAGGATCTTTGTTCAGCTGACCAAATGTGCAATAGTTTGGCATGACCAGAAGAAAGTTTTCGTCCTAAATGAACAGAAAGATATGCATTATTCCTAGTTAACCTAATGCAAAGGTTATATTACTTAAACACCAAAGCTAATAGATTTTAAAAAATGAATTAAACATGAAGTAAAAGATGTTCTTATTGTATAATCACAATTAAATAAAGTTCCACAGAACCCTTAATCCAAGGCTGTGAGGTGAGTGTGTGTTCTTCTTTAAATATAACTGATGTGTAAAACACTAGTTTACATGTAAATTTAGTGGAGGATTCTAATTTTGTGTGTGTGTGTGTGGCGGGGGTTTCTTCTCACAATCAAAATGTGTTCCATTCTATTAAGCATTTAGCAACAAAGTAAAAAAGTTCCCATATTCAAACTGTGTTCCTAAAATGTAGTAAATTAGTATACAGTGGCTTGGAAACACAGGAAACAATAATTAATAATGCATTTAAGTCATTTTTGATAAAAGCATTTGTCGAATGCATAAATCCAATCAATATAATGAAAGTAAATGCACTGTCTATATTTACTTATAATGAATAATTTTGCATGACACTTACTCTTTTTTGCAGCACTTGGTAGAGCACGGGCATTGCCTTCTTCACCCATCTCCTCTTCGGTCTGTATAGAGCTGCTCGTTCCCACTTCCTCAAAGTTGCTCTCAACATCTACATATGAAGATTATTATTATTATTATTATTATTATTGATAACTGCTAACCCTATGACCAACAAGTGTGCATGCAGTGTGTATCTCTGCATGAGTTATGCAGCGGTGAAATTATGACAACTTACCAGACGTGTCTTCCAAAACGGTAGAAACACTCGCATCGAGCGAATGCCACATCCACACCATGAGCTGCAGCGTTTACTAATGGTCTTCCTCCCATTATCTCGTCCATAATGCTGCAGAATGGAAAAGTAGACGGCGATTCGCCACTTTTGCTGTTCTGGGATTTCACCTTGAAGTGCGCAGCCTTAAGACTTTTCCATCTGTTTTTGATTTGATCAAGTGACCGGTTTATACCTGTTACCTTCATTTTTTCAAATACCTGCTTGAAGAGCTTGTTATTGCGTGACTTACGACCGTCTAGTCTTGCAACTATGTTTTCTTCTTTTAAAATATTAAGCAATAACGTGGTTTCTCCAGCAGACCAATTTTGCTTGGTGCCCACCATCTTGCCTAGGACAACATCCTGCGCCATACGTCATTATGTGACGTTTTATTAACAAATTTCGGGAGGAGCACGCGCAGATAATTAATATGGCCAGTCCATCATCAGTAATTACACCATCTATCCAATCAGCACAAGAGAGAACCTCTATAAATAATCAAAGCAGCCTTACCTCCATTATCTCTAGTCTTTCAGCACTGGCACACCCAATCGCCGCAAACATGTCAGAGATCGAACTTTTCCCAGACGATAACGCGTTCGACACCACGGGTCCTCCGGCATCTCCAGTCGCCGTTCAGCACACCAGTGCTCGGCAGGACACCATAATCGAGCCCGCGGCTGCAACACGGGAGGCTCATACCTCCAGACACTGAGGCACGCCATCACCTTCGCCTTCTAGGCGTCAGCCACCTTCTCCAGTGTCCTCCTACGCTTCAGCCCTCTCCTCCGCCCCAGCTGTGGAAAAATGGACCGTGACCGGACTACGCCAGGTGCTCATTAGCTCCGGCGTCAACGTCCCACGACGGTCCCCCCCCTATACTTCCCTCCAAACAGGGGCGCCTCCAAGCTCTACTCCTCCATCCAAGGCCGCGGATAAAGCGAGCCAGGGCCGCAGCGTTCCGTACTCACGGCCCGAGCTAACCACCACTCCTTCGAAGACGGGCTTCTGGCCATTAGGCCACAGCAAAAAGCCTTCAGCAAGCCTGGGCCATGCCCCGGATGCCGCCAGCCCCAGACCCCCTCCTCCATCCACCGAGCGTCAGCTCGCATCTCATCTCGGCGAAGTGCCAGCTACAGTCCCCACAAGCCGCCACGTCAGCGTGAGCACGCCTCCGCTAGCGGCGCAGACCTGCCCGCAACCCTCGCCTCACACCTCTCTGTACCCTCTTCCCTACCCATGGCCCGCAGCCCCACCGTCCATCTCCAGCACAAGCATGCCTCCGCTAATGGCGCTGGCCCCGATGCCCGCCATTCCCCCTCTCTTTTTTCCTCCTTTTTCTTCCGCCCCCGGAGCTGTCCCTAGTGCGAGCATGCCTCCGCTAATAGCGCAGGCCCCGACGCCCGCCATTCCCCCTCTCTTTTTTCCTTCTTTTTCTTCCGCTCCTGGAGCTGTCCCAAGCGCGAGCTTGCCTCCGCTAATGACGCAGGCCCTGATGCCTGTCATTCCCCCTCTCTTTCCCCCTTCCTATTCCGTACCCGGAACTGCCCCAAGCGTGAGCGTGCCTCCGCAAGCAGTTCCGGCGACTACCTTTCCACTTCCCCTCGCTTGCTCTTCCTTCTCACTTTCTTCCGCCATGCCTCTACCCACCCCTCCGAACCAGACCAAGAAAGGCCATTTCATTTTTATTTTCAACCTACAATCACCCATACTACCATACCAAGCCCTCCTAGCCTTTGTCCAGCTCAGGAAATCACAGTCCAAACCCCCATCCGACCCCCTTTTTACAGACGACTCCAACCGCCCCGTCACTCGTTTCTGGTTTCAAAAGCACCTTAAATCCATTCTACTCCTATCCGGTACCCCAGCTGATAATTTTTCCAGCCATTCATTCCGAATTGACGCAGCAACCACAGCGGCGCAAAAAGGCCTCTCCCAGCAGCAGATACAAGCACTCGGTCGCTGGTCGTCAGAAGCTTTCAAGAGCTACATTCGATCGGACCGCTCCCACATCAAGGAAGCCCACCGAACCCTCATCAGCCAACCCCTTTGACGCCAGTATAGCCCCAGTCACTCAAACTTCAGACCCACCATAGTTGACCCCCTTTTTTCATCACCTAATCCATATATAACGACCCATCCCCACTCCAGCCATCCCAGCAGCACCCACTCCCGCAGGAGCTTTTCCAGATTTCCCCACTTAGAAATATGGCTTAGACCCGAGCTCGGACCCCTCTCCCCGGACAGGGGGAGTACCCCGGGCTCGAGAGTAATTACCGAGCTCGGAGCCCTCTCCCCGGACAGCACGCCAAATACGCATAACCTTTACTCTGTTCATTATATGTAAGTGTGAACTTGTGAAGCGATTTTTACGTCATTGCACATGCGCAGAAATTTCTAGTTTCATTTTCAATGCAATGAAGTGCTTACATGTCCTCTCAATCGGATTAGAAAAGGTTTAAACCACCCCTTACAATCCGAACGAAATTTTAATCAGATTTGGCCAATTCATTCCGATTGATGTGTTTACATGCCACTTTTTTTATCTGATTGTGCTTATAGTCCTATTACAATCAGATTATTAGGGTCCATGTAAATGCAGCTACTGAGCCTCCTGCACCCTTTTTCGGTGTTGGCCGGGCATCGCAACAAGAAGACCAGTCACTGTTGTCGTAGCACTACCCACTCAGTGAGATTGGGCAGTCTGAAACAGTTTAGCAAGCCGACACTAACCCAGGGCCTCTCAGTGCTTCTACCCGTTTGAGGTGAGAACACAGGAGGATACCGGCTCAACATGAAGCCTATAGAATTGTGTTGGCTCGCCCAGCCCACAGCTCTACAAATATCTGTCAACGAGGAGCCATGAGCCAGCGCCCAGGAGGATGCAACACTCCTAGCAGAGTGAGCTCGCAACCTGAGCAGGCAGGGCACACCCTGTGCCTGATAGGCCAGGGTGATGGCATCCACTATCCAGTGGGCCATCCTCTGCTTAGAGACGGCATTCCTTTCTGCCAGACTTCGTAACAGACAAAGAGCTGATCTGAGGTCCTGAAGCTTTGTGTCCGGTCCACGCACCATCATAAGGCGGGGCAGAGCAAAGCTAGGGCTGGGTCTGCCTCCTCCGGGGGCAGCACTTGCAGGTTCACTACCTGATCCCTGAAAAGGGTAGTAGGAACCTTGGGTACATAGCTGGGCCGGGTTCTCAGAGTTACCTGGGAGTCAGCCGGCCCAAACTCTAGGCACGATTCGTCGACTGAAAATGCGTGCAGGTCCCCTACCCTCTTGATGGAGGCCAATGCAACCAGGAGCAGAGTTTTCATTGAAAGAAACTTTAGCTCGAATGTCTCAAATGGGCCCTGCTGCAGTGCTCTGAGCACCAGAGTCAGGTCCCAAGAGGGTATAGAGGGAGGACGAGGAGGATTCAACCTTCTCGCCCCCCTAAGAAACCTGATGACCAGGTGATGCTTCCCTACCGACTTCCCCTCCACGGGGTCGTGATAAGCAGAAATAGAAGCAACATAGACTTTAAGGGTGGAGGGAGACAGCCTTCGCTCCAACCCTTGCTGCAGAAAGGAAAGCATGACTCTGAATGGGCATCTCCGGGGGTCTTCTCGGTGAAGAGAACACCACTCGACGAACAGGTTCCACTTCAAGGTGTAAGTGTGTCTCGTAGACGGTGCTCACACCAAAGTGATGGTGTCTGCTACCTCTTGAGGTAGGTCACCTAGAACCTCCATGTCCCATCCACGGACCACACATGGAGTTTCCAGAGGTCCGGACGGGGGTGCCCTGTCTCTGAGTCAGTAGATCCTTCCTCAGAGGAATCTGCCAGGGAGAGGCTGTCACGAGGAGCATTAGTTCTGTGAACCAGGGCCGGTTGGGCCAATAAGGCGCAACGAGCAAGACGTCCGTGCCAAGTGTTCCCTCAGTCAGGGAGTAGAACAGCTGGCAGTGAGAGGTTTCTGGAGAGGCAAACAGGTCTACCTGAGCAGCTCTGAAACATCTCCAAATCAGCTGGACCGTCCGGGGATGAAGTCTCCATTCTCCCGAGAGCGCAGCTCATGCAAGCTCGTCGGCCGCACGGTTGAGCAGACCCGGAATGTGAATGGCACAAAGTGACCTCAGAAACTTCCGACTCCAAGGAAGAGGTCGTGGGCGAGCTGCAACATGCGACGGGAGCACAGACCACCTTGTCGGTTGATGTACACAACAGTTGCAGTGTTGTCTGTATGGACCAGTGCGTCCTTACCTCGTAAGCGCCCTTTGAGACAATTCAAGGCAAGGCGCACCGTTAACAACTCTAGGCAATTGATCTGCCACTGCAGTTGGGGGCCGTCCACATACCCGACACTGCTTGTTCTTGTTCTTGTTTATTTATTTATATAGCACAGTTTAATGCAACACCATGTTGCCCAAAGTGCTTCACAATATCACAATCAACTTACATATAAACAAGCATAGTCACAAATAACAACACAAATCACATAACAACATGGACACAATTTAAAATAACTAAACCTGCATCACAACAACTCCTCATTAGTCTTTAAAAGATGTGCTTTTAACACAGCTTTGAAAACCGGTAGTGAGTTAACGGATCTAATACTATGAGGGAGGTCATTCCACAGTTTTGGACCAGCTCGCGAAAAGGCTCTATCTCCCCTGTGTTTGTATTTTGTCCTAGTAAAACAAAGGAGGTGTTGATTTTCGGACCTCAGAGATCTCGTAGGGATATAAACTGATATCATACTTGACAAATACCCAGGGGCTAAATTGTGAAGGGCCATAAAAACGAAAATAAGAATCCTATAAATTATTTTAAGCCGTACCAGCAGCCAATTTAGTGACGCAAGTAATGTAGTGACTGAGTCATGTTTTTTTGCAGACTTAATCATTCTCGCCGCTGCGTTCTGGATTCTCTGTAGGCGCCACAGTGCACCACAATCAACTCCAAAATAAAGGGAGTTACAGTAGTCCATTCAAGTGAAAACGATAGCCGTAATGGCTTTCTCCAAATCAGTGGTAGATAAAAACGGTTTCGTCTTCGCTAATAGACGGAAATGAAAAAAAAATTGTGTGTTTATTTGCCTGTCCATCTTTAATTCACTATCCAGAACGAAGCCCAAGTCTTTCACATGGGTTTTCATAAAGCCAGCCAGGTGCGTTGAATTTAAACACTGAGTCACTTCTTGATTCTTAGGGCCAAAAACAATAACCTCAGTTTTATTTTCATTAAGCAACAAAAAATTAGCACTGTACTTTTCTTTGATTTTTCTAAGATTTTTACTTCAGCAGATCAGCACAGTGCTCAAACAACATATTTTTGGCACAAACACTAAAACAAAAAACTCTCTGGGACTGGAATAATACCACGAAAAAGAAGACTTTTGCCTCCCACTGCCAGCAGCTTACATTCCGGAGAAGGGAAAACACAGCTGCCCACATTCAAACAGAAGAGAAAGAAAATGCCTCCTGTTGAATCTACTTGCTGCATGAACTACTGCAAACTTCTACAAAGGATTGCGGTTCTTGAAACAAAGTTACTTGCTGGACTTCCAAAACAGGCAGAACACTCAGCAGACCATCGTCACGGACCCCCTCAGCATACAGCCGGTGAGTCCCATGAACCTAGTCAATCTCAACAGTTTATACCAAGTGTAGAGGAACAAGCCGAAACTGATTGTCACACTAATCGATGGCACAAACAGGGAGCGAGACCCAAAGGCACACGAGACATCAGATTGTCACGAGTATCTCATATTGCTGCGATAGCATCCTCTACCCCAGATTCGGCTATGACAAGGCTTGTGAATACTGGTATTCTACCACCCCCTATACATCTTGAGAACAGATTTGAAGCATTAATGAATGCGGGTGAGGAATCCCCAAATGTGATTAAACATGGATCGGATCAGCCAGCAGCTAACATCGCTACTAACAGATGCTCAAGGTCGAGCAGACAGAGGCTTTCAGCTCAGAGCGCAGCCGAGCCCAGGACTCTGATAGTAGGCGACTCCATTATCAGAAACATCAGTAGCAGAAATTCAGCAACTTTCTGCTTTCCTCAAGCAACAGTTTCTGATTTGAACAAGGAACTTTGGAAAATTCTAATGAAGCACAAGACTGCAAATCGAATCTGTGCTAAAACATTAGTCACATTTAAATGCAGACTCAAAACTCATCTGTTTAGCTGTGCATTTATTGAATGAGCACTGTGCGATGTCTGAACTGATTGCACTATATTTTATGTATAATCGTTTTCTTAAATTCATTTTAAACCTCTTAAATAAATTTTTTTAATCATTTTCAAAGTTTTTAAATTCCTTGTTTTATTGTTGTGATTATTTTTTTCTTTTCTTTTATGTAAAGCACTTTGAATTACCATTGTGTATGAAATGTGCTATACAAATAAACTTGCCTTGCCTTGCCTAGGCGAGTTAAAATATGAGTAACCCTGTGGTAGCAATTCCGTCATCGGAGACAGGTCTCCTATCCTTTAGCCAGGTTTCGGACAGAAAGAGACAATCCAGCTTGTTGTGCATGATAAAATCATTCAGGATAAAAGATTTGTTTCCAACGGATCGTACGTTAAGCATCGCCATCCGCATCGTGCTATCCTCTCTCACCGGGAGCCGCTCACAGCGAAGAGGGTGAAGATTCCACGAATCGATGCCTCTCGTGCACACGTGGGGCCAGCTCGTCCGCCTAACAGAGGCCGGACTGTCAGGCAGAACCAGGTAAATCCAGCCATGCTTGCCCTTCGTGAATCGTCGGTTGATTATTCGACTGTTCCCGGTGACATCATGCCAGCAACACGAGCGGAGTATGGCTCGTAGTTCACTACCGCCCAAGGCCCGCTTTAATTTAATGATCAGGCCACCTCGCTTTCCTCGTTTCCTCCCTCGTCGTCTCCGAGCGCCGGGAGAAGAACGGCACAGGTGCACAGGTATATTCCCTAAGAGGTATGGCGGGAGAAAACCAGGTCTTTTAAAATAATTTTTAAAAGCGTCCACCGTCGCTCTTATTGATAAAAGCTGAGACTGATCGTAGATAAACAATGAAGATACTTGTTGAGTGAGGCAGGATATCAAAAGCACGAACAGAACAAAGACACACAGAGCCGGTAGACGGCACGCCATGTACACCGGCACCATCTTCAAAATCCAAAATGGATGTCGATGCTTGCCCGTTGTACGTGGCACCCCAGCCGGTGGTGGAGGCATCCATGTGTACCAAAGCATGCCTGGAGACCTGCTCCTGGGGCACTCCTGCCCGAAGAAACACAAGGTCTGACCACGGGGTAAAGGTTTGGCGGCAGGCTGGTGTAACTTGGACCCGGTGAGTGCAGTGCTGCCATGCCCACCTCGGGACTCGGCCATGAAGCCACTGCTGAAGCGGTCTCATATGAAGCAGCCCCAGAGTTGTAACTGCCACTGCAGCTACCATACGCCCCAGGAGCCTCTGAAATTGTTTCAGTGGGACCCCTATCCTGCCCTTGAACAAATTCAAGCAGATCAACACAGACGGTGGGACTCGGCCATGAAGCCACTGCTGAAGCGGTCTCATATGAAGCAGCCCCAGAGTTGTAACTGCCACTGCAGCTACCATACGCCCCAGGAGCCTCTGAAATTGTTTCAGTGGGACCCCTATCCTGCCCTTGAACAAATTCAAGCAGATCAACACAGACGGCGCACATTCCTCTGTGAGGTGTGCTGTCTGTTCGACTGAATCCATTTCCATACTGAAAAAAGAGATCCTCTGCGTCGGGGAGAGTTTGCTCTTTTCCCAGTTGACCCGAAGACCAACTTCTTAGCTTTTAGCTTTTTATAGATTTCATTTGTGGGGCTTTTTGATTGAATATTTTGATTAGCTTACTGTCATTGGTGACTATTACTGCAGTGGGTTTACAACAATGCTTGAAACAAACCTCTACAAATGTATCTGTGGCCTAATAAAAGTATAGCTACAAGCTAGCCTGGTGTGAGTATTTCATTCTTTCTTTCATCTTCCTCTTCTTTTTTTATAGTATTTCCCAGCCTCCACAGCCCTGTCACTTTATCAACACCAAACTACACATTTTCATGTTGTTTTTTTTTATTTTTTATATTAAAATATTTCCACATACACCTGTTTGGGAATCATAAATCTCCAAGTACTAATAGATTATAATATATTAAAGGTATAAGTCCACCCAAAAAATGGCAACTCTGCTATCATTTACTCACCCAATTGAAACCAGTATGAACAAAAAACACTGACACATTTTTCAAAGTATCTTCTACAGAAGAATGAGTCATACAAACTTGAAACAACGTGAGAGTGAGTTCATTTTTATTTTTTAATGAACTGTCCCTTTAAAATAGACCTACAAAAGCATGTCTTGTATTTCTTTATTGTATTTAGTTAACAGTCAAATATATAGCATTGCTTAACAGTTTAGAGTATCTGAGAAAGAAGAACTATTACTAATAATAATAAATATTATAATAAAAAATATCATATATAAATTGTGTCTGTTCTTTGACCATATGTTGCACTGAAAAACAACCTTTTTCATGTCATATGTTTAAGAATGGTGTGCAAAAACATCCAAAATGTTATGATCCATAGTGTTGAGTTAATCATGTTTAATATTTGAAAGTCTTATTCAAGTGTTTTTCACATTTTACAAGTATACATACAATGAAACCCAAATGATTTTTGTCAGCCAAACTCTGTTCTCCTGTCTCCTCCTAAGATTAATATCTTCTGAGATTAATTACTGTTAATATTTCAATAATTTAACAACACACTTTCATGTTGACAGTTCTCTGATGTGGGTTAATAATAACATGACATGCAGGTTAACAAATAACATGTTATCTTTTTTTAATGTGTTTTATTTTGACTTTATATCAAAATGATAGGTTACTTTAAAAATTATTGTAGAGTATATAAATATTAGTAACATTCATTAAATGTTACTATGACAATTAAAGAAGTAATTAAATTCAATTCAATTCATGTTTATTTGTGTAGCGCTTTTCACAATACAAATTGTTGCAAAGCAGCTTCACAGAAAATGAAAGTTTCTACATTATATTTAGGAGTACCTTATCAATGATGACTATGTCAAGTTGATGTCCATATGGCAGAAATGTACAGTAAAAATCATGCAGTTAGTTAATGACATGCATTTAAACAGACGGTGAACACTATTAACAGCAATGATTATATGTTGTGATCAAACTTATTGCAATGTTTGGTAGTTTTGTATGTTGGTGCAGGGTTGACATCATCTGAGATCCTCTGAGGGGTCGGCATCATCTCTTCTCAGGTGTTGTCAAGTAATTGCTTTATGAATATAACTCAAATAAAAAGCGAATCAAATAAAAGCATCTGCTAAATGAATAAATGTAAATTGAAATTGAAAAGACAAGGGAAGTTGTGTGAAAGTATGTGTATGTGGAATGAAGCAATGCAAAATTAAGTGAATGTCTGGTGTCTGAGACACCAGATTATTAAAACAGGGCCTTGGCACTTAATAGAAAAAAAAGCCTCCATGCCCTAACGCAAACAAAACTATATGGGAATATATTGTAAAATATAATGTGAAATATTACATAATACATTTCCATATATTGGAAACGTCTCATGGTTGCTCGAGGGAACGAGACGCTGCGTCGGAGAATGCTTAGGGAACACCTTCTGTGACCACGCTCTGAATCACATGTGAAATCAGTCCAATAGCTGGGCGAGACGTCACGGGCGGGTGACGTCATGACCAGGAAGCTATAAAAGCAAGTGCGGCGGAGCCGGCGTCAGCTTCAGGAATGAAGCAAGCGCTGGCAGGGATGCCGGAAGTATGGCACCGAGACGCAGCATCTCGTTCCCTCGAGGAACCATGGTTACATACGTAACCTGAGACGTTCCTCTTCAGGAACTCGAGCTGCGTCGGAAAACGCTAGGGGAACGAGAATGCCCACGCCGCCAGACTTCCAAATCTCTGCCTAGTGTGGCAGCTTGCACAGCTAGGGCGAGAGAACAGAAGAGCCAGGAGTGGCTAGACCGTAGAACCTGACGAAGGTAA
>NW_015643585.1:235694-237299 GCF_001515625.1 Sinocyclocheilus rhinocerous | reverse complement strand
GGGGTGAAGCATCCATTCCCCGGGCCTCGGCCCCTGCCTCGACAGGATGTCTGCTTCCACATTGAGATGCCCAGGAATGTGCACTGCTCTTAGTGAGAGGAGTTTCTCCTGGGACCACACAAGGATCTGGTGCACCAAGTCGTGGTCGAATCCCACACCACGCCCAGATAGGTGGTTCTCTGTAATGGAGAAAGCACACTCTTCTTGGCGTTTAGTCTTAACCCCAACTCTCTCATGTGAGCGAGAACGACATCTCGATTTCGAACCGCTACCTGCTCTGAATGAGCTCAAATCAACCAATCGTCAATGTAGTTGAGTATGCGGATGCCCTGGAGTCGCAACGGAGCCAGAGCAGCATCCACACACTTCGTGAAAGTACAAGGCCGAAAGGAAGAACACGATATTGGTAAGCTTTGCCCCCAAAAACGAACCTCAGGAACTTCCTGTGATGAGGAAGGATGGAGATATGGAAGTATGCGTCTTTCAGATCGATCGTGACAAACCAGTCCTCGGACCTGATCTGAGACACGACTTGCTTGAGTGTGAGCATTCTGAACTTCAGTCGCATGACTGAGCGGTTCAATAGGCGCAGATCTAAAATGGGACGCAACCCCCCATCCTTCTTCGGAACAATGAAGTAACGGCTGTAGAACCCGGAGTCTATCTCGTGCGGAGGGACCACCTCGATGGCCTCCTTCCTTAAGAGAGTAACTACTTCTTGTTCTAATACCAGAGCCTGCTCGGGACCCACTACCGTGGGGGTGACCCCGTTGAATCGAGGCGGACGAGAACCGAACTGGATTCCGTAGCCTCTTTCTACAGTACGCAGGACCCATTGAGATACATTTGGCAGTAGCTTCCACGCTGCTAAATAATCTACTAAGGGAATCAGTCTCTCGAGACTGATCTCTGGTGTGCCCAGAATGGCTAGTTGACTGGCAGAATGGCCTGAAGCGGCAAACTGGCAGGGTACGGCCGAATTAGCTGCTCTGGGGACCTCCGCAGAGGTCGCGAGCCTCTCAGTGCCGCTCTCAGTGCCTCTACTTTGCCGGGCGGTGACTGAAAGATATGCTTGCTGGAGACCGCTGTGCCCTGGAACACCGGCAGGGTTGGCAGAACGATCTCCCGAGGGCACTGGGGGGAGACGGGCACCGTGTAATGCGGTGTGAACCTTTCTTCCCCAGAAGGGCCTGCCCTCGCTAGTCCTGCACCCAAATAGTCAGGACCGTTTGGTCGAGGACCTCTTAGCCTGAAGGACGGTCCGCAGATCCAGCTTAGGCTTTGAAGCCCCCGACCCAGCAACGCTCTGTTTTTGAGTCTCCCTATATGAGGAGCTGGTACACGGTGGGGACTGCTCCTGCCCAACAGCCCCCAGAGCTGAGATGCGTCGAGGGAGGAACCGCTGAAATGCCGCTGCCTGTTTACGAGCCTCCTGGTCCCTGTCGACGATGGAATTGACGGCGTCGCCGAACAGGCCAGAAGGCGCAAGCGGGGCGTCGAGGAGGAAGACCCTGTCTTTCTCTTTCATATCAGACAGAGTCAACCACAAATGCCTCTCTGCTGCCACCATAGCTGCCATGGACCGCCCAATGGCGCGGGCGGTCT